>NW_015552565.1:486777-495464 GCF_001515605.1 Sinocyclocheilus anshuiensis
TTGTGATTGGCCGAATACCTCAAGCGTGTGACGGAAATGTTACGCCCCTTACCATATTGTTATGCCCTGTCAGGCCGGAGCGATGAGACAAAAACATTATAACCCATTATAAACGAGGCATTTGTTGCATCCAGTGGGGACATAATTACGGATTATAATGACTTATACTGTCTTTTTACGCATTGCGTTGCATCGCGCTGCATCGCGCCACGTAAACATAAAACCATGTAAAAAAACGTACTTACAATCTGTGAGTCAGAACAGCCAGCATTGTAGTCTACTCTACCAGGATCAGGAAACAGTCCTCCATAAAATGTGCTGCGCACATCTGAATATTTGGGTTGAACTGTTCTGGAACAGTGTTGTAAATACAACTTAACCATTGATTTCTAGTCGTGTCCTCTTTTGTAAGACCGAACAAAGTAGTTTCGCTTTCACAACGAAACACAAGGCGGGCTAGAGTGAGCGGAGGCCGGAGGGCTAGAGTAAGCGGTGGCAGGCGGGCTTGAAAACGGTGCGGCCGGCGGATTCGATGAAGGAGCGTCCGGCGGGCTTGCGGCAACCACATGTGACGACCCCGGGCTGGACTCCGCTTTGTCCACGGTGAAAGCCGATCTGGCGATCCATAGCACGAAGTTGATGTAGTCCCTCAGCGACCAGCAGGGATCAGCTCCAGGCATGACGAAGCGGATATCGTCCTCTTTTGGAAGGCCAAACAAAGTAGTTTCGCTTTCACAACAAAACACACAGCGCCTTCATGACATGGCGGCAGCGGCAACAATACTACAGCGAGAATAAAAGTTATGCCTTCTTTCTTTGTGTGAACATTTAGTTAGGCAGTTATGCAAATCTTTCCACATCCTGATGTAGACATGTGGGGGCGTGTTAGAACCAGCCGTTTTAGGCAGGCGTGGTTGACTCATAACTTTTATAAAGAATATCTCTTTGGATTTGAGACTTTAGTCTTTGCAACTTTACAGATCTTCTTTATGCATCAAGAGCTTGTAACACTTAAAAGAGAAAGGAAAAATTGAAATCGCATCATATGACCCCAAGTAGCCCAATTCCGCGGGAAAACCGCAGACTTGGCAACACTGAACTCTGCATTACCTCAGCGGGTCACGTGACTATACGGCGTTTTGCTATTGGTCAGCACCGTACCAGGGAAGTTGTTTGTGTCAAAAAAGCAGGAAGCGCACATTTTAGGGGCGGACATTAGGTTTTATTAACTGGATTTCTTTGGAATATCTAACTGAAAGTCATTTGTCTTTGTCTAGCAGGAAATAATCTCTCATGTCTCTTTAATTTTTCTCGAAAACAATATCTGTAAGTATAACCATGTCTTTTAAAATTAATTTTAGATTTCCGTCTAAGTTAACTGATCAGAAGTCAGTTAATAATCACCACTAACTTACTGATTAACCACACTTTAAATGTAAGCGTGTCTAAAAATTAGGTGTGTCGAATACATTTTCTTCTTGCTAGGCGTCCTAGTAGTTTCTCTGCTGAACTAATATAATTATTTTTTTTTGGGTGTGTGCGCTTGCTGGCATGAATTATTCACAACATTTTATATTTGTACAGTGAGAGACAGACCGTTTTTCTTCGTTATTCGTTGTTTTTATTTTTCTTCTTTTCTACACGTACTTTAAAACTGTATATCCACATCAGTATTTATGTTAATAAAGTCTTAGTTTTGGTTTTAGAACACTTGTTAAACAGGTATGCTAGTCATCATTATCTTTTGAACTGTTATCGGTTGTATGTGATACGTTTGATAAAGCCTGGTATGCACTACTAGTTTAAAATGTTTGGACACACTTGACTGCATTTGTTCATTGGTTTGAAGGCAGTTGTTAGGCACTATGCAGTGTAGAATTTGTAGCCATGACTGTTATTTACTATACAGCAGGTCCCGAAGTAATAAAAATATCAAGGACAAAATATATTATTTTAAAAACGGTAGCTTATTGAACAAATTCATCCTTGTGATATCCTTCCGCTGGATGATATAGTGCCGTGCTTAACTGAATGTTGCGCAGCAGAACGTGTTCAGAGCTTCTACTCAGCTGTTACTATTTAAGTGTAATAATTAGTAATAGTTATTTATTAACACATTTATTATTATTATTAAAACTTTAGTTTAAATTAACATCCTTCCGCTATAAAATATAGTTCATGGCACAACTGAACATTGCTATGCAACTGAATTAGCGATCAGCCCTGCGTGCGTAGTGATATGATTCATTTTTAGTGGATTTTATGTGCTAACCAATCAGCAACTACTATAGCGTTTACAAATCAAGGAGCAGGTTGTAAGTTCATTTCCACATGGACCATGGGTAGATGTATGAGTTTTGTTGACTTGTTGTTTTTTTTTTGCATTACAGAATTCTCCCATCCTAAAGGCCTGTTTCACACCAAGAATGTTAACTATAAATATAACAATATTAGCGTCCACATCAATGCACAATAAAGTTGTTTTTTTGCAAGAACATGCTGCAGTTATGTCGACTTCCCCAAATCGTTCCACTTCCACAAATCGTTCTGAAAGTGGTCCAGTGATGTAGTTTCTGTTGTTATCGTTACAGTTGTGGTGTGGACTTCTCTATTCTCATAGAATTATAGAATATTAGAACTTGGTGTGGAACGGCCTCAAGTCTTGCAATGTTCTGAATAATTCTAAAAGAAATAATCATGGTTACTAAACCAATAAGTGTTCAGAATTAGGGTTTTCTGTAAAATGGTCCCTGGTTTAGTAATTAAAGTGCTTAATTTGTATGCGCTCTCCCACATAGTTCATTCAATGCATCCTGCCCTGTTGCACTAAGTAACTGTCAATCAAGTGCAGTGTTCCTCAGAAGAGCACCGCAGCTTATGTGGAGATGGAGGAACGCGCTCGGAGCTGCCTGCTGCGCTCCAAAGACACTCTAGAGCAGGACATTAAAGCCTCCTACTTGATGGACCACATGGTCAGCGACGACATCTTGACGAATGATGAAGAAGCAAGGGTGCTTGGCAAGGTCTGTTGTGGTGTCCAACATGCTGCTTTTTACATCTATAAAAAGTGAATGTAAGTCAAGTTTTCCTTTTTCCTGCTTCTCCAGCCTACTAGAAGAGAGCAGGCCACAGCCCTGCTAGAGGTGCTATTGAGGAAAGACAACAGGGCCTACATCTCCTTCTACAATGCGCTGGTCAGGGAGAGTTATGGAGATCTGGCCAACCTCCTCCATAGTGACTTGCCTCTCCTCAGCCCTGAGGGAGAGCGAAGCTTTGCTGATGGAGTGTCTCCCTCTGGTAACCACTTTAGCCACTTGGACATGTATGAACTTGTTTTTGCTTAGTATGAGATGCTGGAGGATTTGTGTGCTTTTATTCTAGTCCAGGCAATTCTGAGGGAAGGTGGGGTGCCTCAGAGACCTGTGGTGTTTGTGAGCCGACCCACTCTGCTCAACCTGGTCCGGGAGAAGCTGTACTGGCTGAAGAATACACCAGGCTGGGTCACTGTGTTTGGCATGGCGGGCTCAGGGAAGTCTGTGATGGCTGCCGAGGCTGTTCGAGACCATGCCCTTATTAAGGGTAATGACTTAACAGTGTTTTAGGTTTTTGTGATTTTTATTAAATTTTTAAATGCACACCTTTCTAATATTTTATTTGGGTGTTTCTTGAGATTTATGGATGTATGTGTTTATTTATTCTCTTAGGTTTTAGTGTTTTTGTTTTAGCATATTTTTAATTTGTATTTATTAGCTTTTTTTGTGCTTTATTTTATTGTAATTATATAATAATATTCTTAAAGTGATAGTGGACAAAGTAATTCAATTAAAAAAACATTTTTTAAGGTGTGAAAGTATGTTTTAAGAGTATTTCTAATAGACCACAGGGCTAAAAGTGCTCATATAACATTTTATTTTTCTCTCTGTTGCTCAGAGTGTTTTCCAGGTGGCGTTCACTGGCTTTCTGTCGGCCAATGTGAGCGGGCAGACCTGTTGGTAAGGATACAGTCTTTATGTTTCCGTTTGGAGCAGGGTCAAAGTTCAGATGCCAGTCTGCGGCCACCCTGCTCCGTGGAGGAGGCCAAAGAGCGTCTACGGTTTCTAATGCACCGCAGGTTCCCCAGGTGAGTGCAGGAAAGATATGATTTCAGTGCACTTTTACACAGAACATGTACGTCCGTTGATAATCAGACCCTTTCTCCTTTGATTTTCTTCTATCAGATCCCTGCTGATTCTGGACGATGTGTGGGACAGCTTTGCTCTCAGGTCCTTTGATATCCAGTGCAGAGTTCTTCTGACCACGCGTAATCGAAGTCTGGCCGACTCTGTGAGCGGTGAGAAGTTAATTTTAGTGCATCCAGTTTGCATTTCACAGATGGATTCTGGACCAACTACACAGAGTGGTTATTCCTAAATAAAAGTCTAGGTTAATCCATGACTAGGTTGGTCTTGTGCCTGCTTGCGTATGAAATTTGAATTAAATCCAAGGCAACTTCTGAACGAAATGAAATTACGTAAAACTCTGATAACCCCGAGAGCAGCTGTTCTTGGAGATAAGCTATTATCAGCTGAGGTTATGAGAGAAATATTCCTTTGTCTATATTGTTGCGGCTATCTTGCATAATTCATTTAACATACTAATTTCATTCAAAATGAAGGGTTTATACTGTTTGTGTGTGCGCTTCTCTCTGTTTGTGTGTAGGTACAAGGTTTGAAGTGCCCGTTGAGAGCGGTCTAGATGAGGAGAAAGCCCTGGAAATTCTTGCTTTGTATGTCAATGGGAAACCACAGAAACTTCCTGAAGAGGCCCGTAGCATTGTGAGCGAATGTAAAGGTACAAATCACCCTTTTTATGCAAAACTGAAGCAAAAGCTGATCAAACATGACCCAGCCACAAGAACAGCATTTCTCACCCACTTATTGTCAATTAGGGCTGGGTATTGTCCGCTACCTCGCTTTACAATGTCATATTCACTTTATAATCGATATCTTGCTTGTAACTGGTTCTGAAATTATTTTTAAGGTTAATAATTACAAGTTTAATGACTTGGCCTTAAATTCATTTTTATTTTTATTACATACTGTATTTTTATATAAAATGTATTGTATTTTTTTATTTCAATAATTTATTTTCTTTATCTATTGCCTTTGAATAACAATTCAGTAATAGTACTTAATACTATGGTATAATAATGAAGTACCATTAGTGATCTACATTACACCTCTGGCTCTGACCATTGTAATCGTTTCTCGTCCTGTTAGGTTCTCCTCTGGTTGTTTCTCTGATTGGAGCTCTATTGAGGGAGTTCCCTGACCGCTGGAGCTACTACCTGCTACAGCTGCAGAAGAAGCAGTTCAAGCGGATCCGTAAGTCATCGTCCTACGACTATGAAGCTCTGGACCAGGCCATGGACGCCAGTCTGCAGGTTTTGGAGCCAGAACACAGAGATCTGTACAGAGACCTGAGCGTCATGCAGAAAGACATCAACGTGCCTGCTAAGGTCAGACAGAAAATCTGTTGCCAACTACTAAAGTAATGGTAGATGCAGAATCAATGTCATTTATTTTATTCATAATTTAAATTGTACTTACAAGTGTGACACAAGGATGGATATTTTAACTGCTTTTTTTCTGGGTTTTTTTTCTGTTTTTAATCATTTGATTTCTTTCATGCAGGTTCTGTCAGTACTGTGGGGTCTTGAGTTGGAGGAGGTGGAGGACATCCTACAGGAGTTTGTGAATAAATCTCTGCTGTTTCGAGACTGTAACCAGCGACCATACCACTATTACCTTCATGATCTGCAGCTGGACTTTCTCGTTGAACAGAATCGTGATCAAATTGCTGTGAGTTATGTTGCACCTCTTTTTAAGAGAGACCACCAGAGAACAAGGTCTGAATTGTTATTTCCTGTAGGAACTACATAAAAAGATGATCCGTCAATACCAGCAGTTCTACAATGAAAGGCCACCCAGCTCTGGAGATATAGACTGTTTGTATTGGTACCGCTTCCTCCCATACCACATGGCTAAAGCAGGACTGTCTAAGGTAATGTTACAGTATAGCCTACACTAACATTTCCACTCCTCTGGAGAGTATGTAGAATCTTCTAATGATTACTGTTACATCATGAACATTCAGTTCTCTCATTACAGGAGCTTTATTCACTGATGTTTTCTTTGGACTGGGTCAAAGAGAAAGCTCAGATTATGGGATCTGCCCATCTTATCAACGATTATGTAGAATATGGTGAAATACTAGATAAAGAGGTATTTATACTGTTAAAGTTTGATTGTTATTGATGTTCCTCACAACTGCACATCTTAATCAGTTTAGAAGTTACAGACCAAATAACTAAAAATATTTACATGAAATCGGCACAGAATACAGTTTGTATAAAATGGCCATATTGCCAAATGTCACTATTTTATTGTTGTGCCTCAGTCTGGACACCCATTTGCAATTACATTTTTTTTTTTTACTTTTATATATATATATATATATATATATTAGTTTTAATTGCAAGTCTGATACATTTTAAATTGATTCTAAAAATGTAAAAGAAAAACTTAAAAGAAAAACTTTTGCACTCTAACTCCTCATGCTCATTTTTTTTTAAATGAGCAAAACTGTGTGAAAGCAATAGAACATTTGAATTATTACATGAACATTTTATTGCTAAAAAAACTGTCACGATCTTAGCCGCAATAACACACCACCGCCTGTTCTGTTTAATGATAAATTGTGGTGTTTTCACACAGAATAGTGAGGTGAGATTGCAGTTTCAGGAGTTCCTGTCTTTAAATGGCCATCATTTGGAGCTGAGGCCATTTCCTGACATAGTGCAGTTGGCTCTGTCTCAGCCTGTGTGTTCAGAGGTTTACAGACAGGCCTTGATGCAGGCGCAGAAAAGGGCCAGCAGAGGGCAGCTCTGTCTGGACTGGGTGTATGTATCTCACTGGCTCACACGTTAACTTTCATGTAGTAGATCAGACTGAAAACAGATTGATTTTGATTGAAAGCGTGTTTTGACTCTTTAGGAACAAAAATAATAAGGACAGTTTGTCCAGGCTGGTCATGCATCCTCACCAGGGGTCTGTCTACTATGCTTGCTTTTCCAAAGATGGGAGTAAAATCGCCTCTTGTGGGGCCAACAAGGCGCTGCGGGTAAATATCTATTTGTGTCCTGCTTTTTTCCCTGACATTATGTGCAGTATTATGTGACATCCCAATTATTTTATTTTTTATTTTTTTTGTATTCAATAGGTGTTTAAAACAACCTCTGGAGAGAAACTTCTGGAGCTTCAGGCTCATGACGAAGATGTTCTGTGCTGTTCCTTCTCTCCAGATGACCGTTACATTGCTACCTGCTCCAGTGACAGGAAGGTTAAGGTAAGTGTGTCTGTCTCTTTGCCCACTTTATTTGTGGATCAGTATCTTTCTGGTAGTAGTTTGTTCCAGAATTTTTTTTAATATTCATCTTCATGCTGTTACAAAACATGTATACTGTTTCTTTATCTTTTTGTTGCTTGACAGATATGATCACACTATACTGTCATTATGTGGGAAAGTTCTGTGTGAACATTGTTCAAACATCAGTCGTGAGAATGAGAAGTTTGTTTTGTGTTGTAGTTGTGGAGTGTTGAGCGGGGTACTCTTATCAGAGAGTTTGGGGAGGAACATGAGGAACAGATAAACCACTGCCAGTTCACCAACACAGGCCGACGTGTCCTGCTGGCCACCTGCTCAAACGACAAATTCACCAACACTAAAGTGAGATGGTTTTAAGAGGTTTTTTTTTTCTTTTTGAAATTTTAATTTTTAGTAGTTTAGTATTCTGTTTTTAGTTATTGAATTTTTTACCTTTTGTTTTTTTTTTTCTTGGGGAAAAATGTTTTTACTTCTGCAGTTTTAGAATTCTTGTTAGAATTTTTAGTACATTTACATTTAGTCATTTAGCAGGCGCTTTTATCCAAATCGACTTACAAATGAGGACAATAAAAGCAGTCAAACTAACAAAAGAGCAACAATATATAAGTGCAAATGACAAGTCTCGGTTAGCCTAACGCAGTACACGTAGCAAGGTGTATATATATATATTATATATTATACACACACACACACACAAAGAAAAACAAGTAGATAGAATAGAAAAATATTATTTTTATTTTTTTTAAATAAGATAGATAAAGTAGAATTAAAATAGAATAGAAAGTTCTAGAGTTAGAGGGTCAAATAAAGGTAGTAGTTTAGAATTGTTTATATTTGATTTACATTTAGAATTGTTTTTGCTTTTTAGAATTCCTTTTTACATTTTTAGTCATTTAATTCTAGAATTTTTACTCATTTATTACAAAACTTTTTCAATGTGAGACTATTAACTACACTACAATTTATGAATACAAAGTTCTAATGAACTAAGTATGTGTAACATATTACTTTAGAGTCATGATTTGTTCAGTAAGTTACCAAGTTATTTCAATAGCCACTCCAGTGAAGCATTTTCTCAGAATGATTCAGACTGCTAACCAGTGGTCGACCGATATGATTTTTTTTATAACCGATACCAATTATTTGCATGTTTGTGTGCCCGATAACCGATATGCAGAACCGATATTTATTTACTGTTATAAAGTAAATAAATGACTGAGTGAAGTAAGAACATACTTCACTTTGGTTTTTCCTCTTTTCAG
>NW_015552565.1:495764-496381 GCF_001515605.1 Sinocyclocheilus anshuiensis
CATTCTGTGGCCGTGCTGGAGCATTTCCTGAGCATCAACCCGGTGAGTGAACAGCAATATGAAAGCGGCTTCACGAGTCTAATGATGAGCATAGACAACAGACATAGAATTAAATTTAGCGTTTTTATTTCCAACATGCGCTCATTCATGGCTGTATTATTTAACTCATGCAAAGTTGCGTCTTTATTGGGAGAGGATCTTGACGGATTATCTACGTGACTTCGACTTCACGAGACTACAGACAACAGAGGGCGAATTCAGTTCAGCGCTTTTATTTCCAACATGCGCTCTTTCATGGCTGCATATTATTTAATTCAGGCAAAGTTACGTCTTTATTGGGACAGGACTTGACAGATTATTTTACGTGACTCCGACTTCATGAGACTAACGAGGAGCATAGACAACAGAGAGAGAATTAAATTCAGCACTTTTATTTCCAACATGCGCCCATTCATGGCTGCATATTATTTAATTCACGCAAAGTTACGTCTTTATTGGGAAAGGACTTGATTATTTTACATGACTCCGTGAGTTCGTCTCTGTTTCTTCGAGCCAAGCTGCATAAACTGCATATCAGGCATTTATGTAATACATCTAATTTGTGCATTAATGGCTGT
>NW_015552565.1:496436-496936 GCF_001515605.1 Sinocyclocheilus anshuiensis
CGATATTACAAAACCGATATCCGATTATGGTAAAATGCTTAAATATCGGGAAAAATATCGGTAAATCGATATATCGGTCGATCTCTACAGTGCTAACTTGTGAGTTCATGGCTATTTTTGAAATTCTTTAAAAGATTAATCTCAAAAGAATGTCCAGTGCGTAGCGGTGCAGAAAGCAGGTGTGTAGTAGTGGCGCTCCAAAGAGTTTGATAATTAAATCTCATCTACACTTTTTTTTTCTGCACCCTCCATTTCCTCTTTCCACATTTAGAGGCAGATTTGGTGAACATGAGTAATGAGAATGACAGCTGGTAGGACGCTCTCTCGCAACAGCAGAGGAGGGGAACGGGGCAGTCGTGTAATTTTACAGCTTGTGAAATTTGCAGAGAATTGTGGGAGATCTGTAGGAGTGTGACAGCAGGAGTCTGCAGTTGAGCTGTATTCATTTGAGGGTGTGAAAATGGAGAGTGAGCAAGCATGGGTGTCACAAAATGTAATGA
>NW_015552565.1:497349-498190 GCF_001515605.1 Sinocyclocheilus anshuiensis
ATATAGGACAATAGTTTTAAAATAAACAATTATCATATCTATCTCTATATATATATATATATATATATATTAATCTGATTCACATCAATCACACAAACACTTAAATTTAACAGGCATAATCTTATGATAATGTACTTTAATGCACCAATTCAAATAAAAGCATTCATAAAACACAAATTTCCCTTTCAGTTATCTACTGAAGTTGATGGAAGATTTTTTTATTTTTTTTAATGTGTTGGTATTCCTATTTTCCCTGTGCTCGTGGTTTGTGTTAACTCTGTATATTGTCTTTGTATTGTGTAGGTGTTTGAGGTAAAGACGTCAGACATGCTGTTGGAGATGAAGACGAGTCGTCTGAGCACAGTGCAGTACTGCCACGCGTGTCCCAACAGCAGCCTGCTGGCCGTTGCTCTCTCTCATTACACTGTAGAGGTACAGCACACCGTGAAGAGAAAACAGTTTGTTAAATTACTCTGTAGCCAGCATTTCCAAACACACTTTGCCTCTTAACTTAACTCTGGGGTAGTGTTTTTGTTTCCATACCATAGCTTTGTGTGACCAAGAGACCAAAATCTTTAATATTCAAGTGAAATGATTCACTTAAACTCTCACACCTGCTGAGTTGCACCCCTTGCACCCCTTAGCTGTGTTTTAGCTTCTGTGTCTAAGGGAGAGCCAAGTGTCTTTATAGTACACCGCTGTTCATAGGTTGGAGGTTGTTTTTTTTTGTTGTTTTTTTTTAAGTTTCTTCTCATCAAGGCTTTTCTATTTCAATATTTTTTAAACATTAAAAAAAAGTCTAATTTGTGTGACACAGCTGATTAAAAAAATCTAATTTTTG
>NW_015552565.1:499749-516075 GCF_001515605.1 Sinocyclocheilus anshuiensis
GCACATTTCGTGGAATATCTCTGGATGAGGAGTGAAAGAAACACCCTGAAATGATATTTAGAGAATTTAACGGCAGATGTGTTGAACACAAAACATTTCCTGCAGACTAAATATGTTCTTCTCTTATATAGTCTGTCCTGTTCATTATACCCTGACAGAGTGATCAAGACCCCTACACAAAGCATACGTTACCCTTTCTTCTATTCATCTTACCTTTTTGCCGTCTTTCTTTTCTTTCTGTCTTTGTCTTTCTTGCAGCTATGGAATCCCAACAAGCCGACCTCTCAGAACACTATGTTTGGACACATGGAACCTGTCAATCACTGCTGCTTTTCTCCTAACGACGCCTACCTTGCCACTTCATCCAGTGACGGCACCTTGAAGGTTACTTGACTGTTTCTTTGCTTTATTTGATTTATTGTCTAGCTGTTTTACTTGCCTATTTATTTTATTTAATTATTAATTTGCCTGGTTATTTAATGCATTTGCTTTATAAAAATTTATTTTTTAAAATATTTACATTTTTAATTTACATATATGTATGTATGTATATGTGTATATATATGTGTGTGTATGTATTATATATTATATAGTATCTATATTATATATAGATGAGGTTGTAGATCAAGTCTTACACACACACTGTCCAGTTTTCACCTGACGGCTCACTCCTGCTGTCCTCCTCCTCTGATCAGACCATCAGGGTAAGCTAGCTTTGGGCCCTCTCTTACTGTAGCGTGACAGTTTTTTTGCAGTTATTCTTTGAACAGTATTGACCTGTTATCACAACTAGTGTTAACTCTTGTCTAGCTGTGGGAAACAGATCGGGTTCACACCTCCTCTGCTGCGGCTCTGAAGCGGGATTCTGATGTTCTCTTCTCCCACAGTGACGTTACAATAGTGGCACCAGACAGCAGAAACAGATTACAGGTACAGTCCACAAGAGACATGTGCATCTAGTGCTAGCTTGCTGCTGTTTTTTGTTTTATTGCATATATATATTACATGTAATGTTGCATTTTGGTCAGTCAGGTACGGACCGGATCGGCAGGTGCCATTCTGTTTGAGAGTGAAGAGTTGCTGTCCAGGATTCGCTGTACGTGTATCAGCAGAAATGCTTCATTTGTGGCCCTAGGAACTGAGGATGGAACTGTACAGGTATTTCACCTGTTGGGATATCATCATCTCCAATTATATGTATATGTGTGTATGTATGTGTGTGTGTATATACTATATTATATATGTGTGTAAGACTTGATCTACAACCTCATCTATAACATTTACATTCACATTTATAAGTGTTTCAAACTACTGGATCATCTTCGGTCAGTACAGGTGTTCTCTTATGTGTTTCTTGAACTGTTGTCTTTTGTGTCTTTCAGCTGTTTGAGGTGTCATCTGCGAATGAGTGGAAATCAATTGATGTCAATAGTTTTTTCCCAGAGAGTGACGATGAAATAAAAGCCATCGTGAAATGCAGCACTTGGTCAGCCGATGGCTCACGGCTTGATGAAATAAAAGCCATTGTGAAATGCAGCACTTGGTCGGTCGATGGCTCACGGATCATTTGTGCTGCCAGAAACGCTGTGTTTGTAAGTGATTTTGTGAGTGTTGTTGTGAAATGAGAGGAGTTGGCATCGCCACTCAATATTTTTGATTTGGTGCCTGTAACAGCTTTTTATATATATATTTTTTTATTTGATTCACAGCAATCACACATCAATTTAATGCATCCTTGCTGAATAAAAGTATTATTTTAAGAATCTTACTTATACCAAACATTTGAACAGAAGTGTTTTAGAAAACAGCCAGTGCAGATTTACATGACAAGTTCACAGGACATGCAGACATGTTGGTTATTAAGTATTAAGAATGAACAATGTAAAACATGGGATAAGGTAATTCTGATTTGTGTTAATGTTAGTAATGTTGGGATGTTTTTTTTTTTTTTTTTAGTTGTGGAACGTGGGAAACAGATCGGGTTCACACCTCCTCTGCTGCGGCTCTGAAGCGGGATTCTGATGTTCTCTTCTCCCACAGTGACGTTACAATAGTGGCACCAGACAGCAGAAACAGATTACAGGTACAGTCCACAAGAGACATGTGCATCTAGTGCTAGCTTGCTGCTGTTTTTTGTTTTATTGCATATATATATTACATGTAATGTTGCATTTTGGTCAGTCAGGTACGGACCGGATCGGCAGGTGCCATTCTGTTTGAGAGTGAAGAGTTGCTGTCCAGGATTCGCTGTACGTGTATCAGCAGAAATGCTTCATTTGTGGCCCTAGGAACTGAGGATGGAACTGTACAGGTATTTCACCTGTTGGGATATCATCATCTCCAACTGTCTCATCCTAATATTATACTCAATTTATTGGGTTTTTGGATGAGCATGCAAAGCACTCTGGGAAAAAATAGCCTTTAGGATGCTTGTGGGTGTTTTGACTCACCTCCGGCAATGAGATTTGCCATGGCTGTCAACTGCTCTCAGCCTTCTAATCTCTCGCCCTTCCTTTCCCAAACCCGTCCCTTCCCTTCTCTCCCTACTGAATGTCGTTGTGCTGGAGGCGAGTGTTGTCCTCCTCTGTTGCACAGTGTGTACTGTAGTGTAATAGATGTGACTGGTACGTCGGTTACAGCGGGGACGCCTAGAGGTAACAGCTGACTGATAGAATAAGCAGTGTTAACAATCTTACATTACACCCATTTACTGCCAAACAACCATTTATTTAGATTGCTCCACTCCATCTCTGCCTGATTGTCTGTGTTCACCTTAAAGAGAGATTGACAGATGGCTTTAAATAAGCAGAACAAAAACTTGAAGAAATGTACCCGGTTCAGTACAAATGAAACTCTGTTGACAGCCAGTGTTACATACTGTTTACCACAGACAGTTACAACAGATATTTATTTTTATTTCTTTTTCTTTTACTTATTTTTAAACTGAAGTTATTTTTGTGTTAATTGTAGTGTTGATTTAGTGTTGATTGAAAATTGTAACTGGAACATTTCTTTAAACAATGTTGATCTAACATTTTATAAAACAATTTGCAGCTTTGTTAATGTAAATAAGGCTTCCCTTCATCTGCAGTGATGTTGGTACCAATATGAAACACCAGAGGGCACCAGATTGTTACTGGACTGTGTAGAACATGGAAAGCATGAACAGCTCACTACTAAAGCAATTGTCTTGCAGTAAAAACAGTTAGTCTGTAACGGAGGGTTTCTTGCATGTCTTCCCCCCCCCAAGGAGATCCCTGCCATTATTGAAGTGAGTGGAAAAATTGAGAGATGAGGTCTTTGTTTGTGTATATGTGTGCGCAGACAGGAAGAGTGAAAGTTAGACAGTTTCTGAAGAACACTGGATGGAGAGCCTTGCAGCTGCTGAACTTACAGCGTGATTTTGTGCTGGCACTAGGGTTAGAGACAGGTACAGTGCAGGTATGGTGAGTGGCAAGTGTGTGAAATGTCATGGGCTGTTCACACAGCGATTATTTATGTGACTTTCTTTACAATGTTTCAAAAAATCTATTTGAAATAATACTGTCGAATGTTTTCAAAGAATTCTGAAAAAAGTTTCCCCAAAAACATTAAGCAGCACAGCTGTTTTCAACATTAAGAAATTATTCTTGAGCACCAAGTCAGCATATTAGACTGATTTCTGAAGAATAATTTGTCTTTAACACTGACATTGTTATTTTTGTGTTCTGTACACATTCATACTTGATTTCTGAAATCAACATTTTCACAGCATTTGATCACGCAAGACCAGAATACCAACCCGCAAGCACAAATACCTCTTATTTACTTTGCAAAAACACAGCACACTCTCCCGTAGCCCCAGGCAGCTTTTGAAGTTTGCGTTTTGAAGCTTTAGATGCAGCAGAGAGGGCCGATAATCAGTCTGGCTATCCTGAATGCCACCTTGCCCTTTAACTTTTTTTTTTTTTGTCGTCTCATACAGAATTGTTTTTTTCTAGATGTACAGGTTTGCTGAATTTTTTGCCATCATACTTGTCATTATTTCTCCTCACTTTTAAAAGGCTCTTTTTTTTTTTCCTCTAATTTTTAGTAGTAAAACAATAATTGTACACAATCAAGTAAACAAAAATAAAAGGAAAAGTTGCAATTGCATTTGAACAAAGTTTTACATTGTCTATCTGTCTGAAGGTGTTGGAGGTTCCATCTGGAAAAACATCACTGAAGCTCACAGGTCACACTAGGACTGTTCACCACTGTCAGTTCACTGATGATGGTGAAACCCTCATCACATCCTCAGAAGACACCACTGTCCGGGTAATTCACTTTTAAATGTTGCTCATAATGAAGATGCGGTCTATTCTCTTTAGTTTTTTTTAGTCAAATAAAAAGAAATGTCTATACTTAATGTAATTTATCATATTTTATTAACCAAACATTCCTGTTTATGATTCGTATGTGATTCGTGCAAAATTTCTTTCAATGAGGACAAATTAGTTTTTTTTTTGTGTATTAGGATGTGGTGGTTTATTACGTCTTTTTGATAAAACCTTTTATATGCATTTTCTGGCTGTGAGGAAAAAGTCTCATATGCAGTTTGCAGGTGCAATTTAGTAATTAGGCCACATGCTCACAAACTTCTGCAGCAGCTGTTGTGTTCGTTTGAGAAGTTTTGGGCACTGGGTCATTACAGGGCTCGTTGTATCATTGGTGACAAGCCGAGAAAGTGTGAGGAGGGGAAAACCGTTTGTGAACTGCTGCATGCACATTGAAATTCTGTAAGAATGGATAAGTGACAGTCATTAAGACCTTTAGGACTTGTGTAGTAGGATCAAAGTTTATCACTTTGAACCAAAATCAATACTTCAAATGCTATAAGCTTAGCAAATCCGTTTCAGGAGACCTTAAATGTCAAAGTTAACTTTTGAAAGGATGAACGTTGTCTTCGTCTGCAGGTGTGGAAGTGGAGGACAGGTGAGTGTCTGGTGCTGGAGGGCCATAAGGAGCCGGTCAGGAAGTTTCACCTGTTGAACAACTCTTCTTCCTCTCACCTATTCTCATGGTCGTTTGATGGCACTCTTAAGGTAAACAAAACCTCTACTTATTTTTCTGCATTTGAATGAATCAATCTTTAGGACACAGAGAGTGTGAAGGATGACGTGAAGACCACATTTAACTCTTTTCTATAGACTGCATTGCTTTCAGTGCAAAACATGGTTATCAAGTCCAAATTGTGGACTGAAAGCCCAGTCAATCATGATAATTAGGTGATGCATGCAGTTAATCACTTGCAAACAGCTTTTTTAAGATCTCAACAGCAGAAGTTGTTACACTTCACCCCAATTGTAATCAGGGCTTCTGGGGGAAAGATTGTTAATGTGGTCCACATCTTCCTGCCACTTTCCACAAATAGGGTACAAAAATGGGCCTGAACCACTTACGTTTGGCCCATGAAAAGAGGTGCTTATCCTTGATTCAAAGTCTCAGTAAATTATAAAAGCTTTTCGATTTCCTGTTCCATTTGTATGAGGTCTAAATAGTTTTGAATTGATTTTTTTTCTAGCAATAGAAAGAATGAAAAATTAAGAATAGAATGGACTGTTTTTAAAACTAACTACACCTAACTGGTTAACAGGAGTGCAAATTTAGTATGAATTAGGCTTTAACATTGTAGGATCTAGCATGGTTGTTTATAGTGTCTAGTAAATTCATGAATTACGAAAATTGATTTAATGTAAAAGTTTTAATGTAAAATATTATTTTTTTATAGAATTGCATATGATTGCGTTTTTTTTTTTTATTTGTTGGATATAGTCATCTGCGGTGAGACAGGCCAAAATAGATACAGAAAATGTTTACAACTAGCAACCCTTCATATAATTTTTTTTTTTCCCCTTTGTTTTTTTTTTTTTTAGATAAGTTTATAATTGTCATATCAATTTTCTAAGTTTTAATTGTTTAACTCAAATCATGGGACACTGAAGTGTACCATATTAATGCAAAGCTCCTCCTGACATTTTCAGCAAAGTAGTCTTTTCGTTTCTTTTTGTTGCAGGTCTGGGATCTGAACAGAGGGCATATGCTGCAAGACCTTGAGTGTCATAAGGGTGCTGTCCTGTCATGTGATGTGTCCTCTGACGGACATCTCTTTGCCACCACATCGGCCGATAGGACTGCTAAGGTCAGAGAACAGAGGTCACAAATTCATACATCAGATCAGTGTCAGTGGACAAGATATTGTTCACATTTAACTCTCAGAGCTTCGTCTGCCTCTGTGTTTACATCCTGGGCTCTGACTGTGAACACCTGCTCCCGTTACACTGTTAGTTTGTGTTCACGCTAGGTGTGAGTCGGTGTTGGCAGGTGCTAGGTGACTACCTGGAGTATCTTTACTGAGCCTTGGGTGCTTGCGTTAATGATGCCACGTACGGCCAAATACTGCCTAATTAACTTTGTGTGAACACAGTACAAAAGCTCACAGATACACGTACACACACGCATAGCGCCCTCTGTTTGTGGTATCAGAGGTCAGAGTCCAGTCTGCTCGTCTGAGAGCGTAATGAGATGAAGTTCTCACTCCGCTTCTACCAGAAAACCTTTTCTAATGAGATGCCATGTTCACGTCTGTCTGCCAGATCTTCTCACCGATTGGCGAGAGAGAGGACGGCAAAGTGAATTTGGAGAGCAGATCAGAAAAATCATTCATGCCAAATGGACCCGCCACAATTAGTGACTAACTCTTGACTAAAATTAGAGATGGAAAAACTAATTTCAAGCAGCAGTTTTGATGATTTGCTCAAGTTTGTTCTGATTCCAATTTATTATATGAACCATTTCACAAAGAGATCTCTCAAAAACGACATTAGATCTCTTCAAATTACTTTACAGTTTTGCGCTTGTTCAGTTCATGCTATAAAATGGCTTGTAACTGCTGATATTGTTCCCTAAGGTATGGAGCAGTGCCTCGTGGGAGAACACTTTTTTACTGAAGGGACACAAGGACTGTGTTCGTAGCTGCCGTTTTTCTTGGAACAACAAGCGACTTGCGACGGGGGATGACAACGGAGAAATCAGGGTAAATAAAATCTTAAGCTGCTTCATACTGTGAATCATCTGAGTTAAAGGGAATAAAGATCTGATTGTGGCCTTGATAAAACTTCAGAGGGATTTGAGTATGTGTTATGGTAAGGATTTTTGATATTTGCGACCCAATCCCAACTTTTTTTATTTTATTATTTTTTTATTTTTTTTTAAACCAAGAGAGTAATGATGCCTAATAAAGGAACTCTCAGATCTTTTTGGACGGCAAGTGTTGGCAAAATTCTACATATTAACTGCACTGTTTTTATTTTTCTCGTTATGGGGGACAATAGTTCCCCTAATTGAACAATCACCCAAATAGAGTTGTAAAGAAGTTGTAATGGCAAAGGTAATCAATTACAGTGAATTTTGGACATCTGTGAATGTGAGCAGATATTATGGCCACATTGAGAGCAAATGGAGATATTAAGAGAAGTGATGCAAGGACAAATACGTCTTGATGCCTCACAACTCGGCATCGCCTCCATGTCAGTTCTACCAAGCCTTCTTCTGAGTTTTTTTTTTTTTTTTTTTGCGGGGAGACAGGCCACAGTGCTCAGAACCATAAAGGAAAGATCTACCTCATTAATTAAAGATGCTGCTCGCAAAGAGAGAAAGTGAGAGAGACGTGAGCTTTGAAAAAGCACCACAAGCCATGAATTAAAACATCACAGCATTTCTCTATGTAACACTGTTTACTGCCACAGAGAAATGTCAAGTCACACATCACAGAGTAATATCTGTAAATCAGGCTTTAGTGCTGTAAAAAAGGATATATTTGCATTTTTATTTTCTCAAAAGCGATTTCTGATTCATACAAGAAACATTGATGCATTATAAATACACTTTTGTGGAATCCGTGTTGTGCCGTATGCATTTTGATAACCCATTTCTTTTGTACTAATGTTGTATTGTGTTGTGTATCTTAAAGCTGTGGAGCATGCTGGATGGAGCTCTTCTGAAGATCTGTTCCCGGGACACTAAGGACTCCATGGACTCTTTCCACGGTGGATGGGTGACTGACCTGCACTTCTCCCCTGATAACAGAGTACTGGTCTCTACCGGTGGATACATCAAGGTACACTTATTATACAGATGATGTCACCGTATACAAGCAAATTCTTAGTGGCGCACCCTGGAAAAGAGCTGTTTTTTTATTAGCTTCATTTATCCTGAGAATGCTGCATGTGCGGTTATGATTTAGAGCTGGGTAAAAATAATACAAAGATTTGTAACTTTTGTTTAATTGGTGAATTAAAAATGCAGCATAATCAGTGTAGCCTGAGACGAGGGTCTGAAACTCTGCTAGGTATAATTTACAGCGTCAGCAGATATTTAATTAATTAATAAATATTGATATTAAAATATACCCAGTGAATCGTATTGAATTTGAACATGTTATTACTGTTTATTATTGTTATAATTATTATACCTTTATTGATGATAATACTTATTATTATAGTAATACTCCATTGCCCTGCATTCTTTCTGAGGCGTCGTGCAAAAGTGCAACCAAGATGAAGTCTCGCCAGTCTCTTGACATCATGACTATTTCATCTTTATTATCAGGCAGACGCTTGTCCAATCGCTCATGTCACAGAGGCACATTATCATGTCAGTAACGGAGCGAGACTAAGTTCCATCAACAATGTCAGCCATTATCCATCACGCATTGCAACTTCTTTATTAATACACTTAGAGCCGTCTTTACATTGAGTAAGTGTCACAGGCATAATGATGCTTCATCACGCATCAATCTGTCAGTTTATCAAATGCGTCTGCATCGGGCTGCCCTCTGCTCCTGACCCTCTGCTCGAGCGTGCGAGCGACGTATCTGTCAGAGACCCAATAATAAGCTCTGATTGATCGCCAGCTGTCCTCACACTAAGGATCTCGCTGTGTATAATATCAAATGATAAATTAATCATCGTCAGTGTTGGTTCCACATCCCCAGCCAAACCTCTTCATCAGACCGAACCAAACCTGCCGTAAATCCACTACGACCACACAAAGGAAGGAGGTGCATGAGACGTGACACGTCAACGGTGCGCTTCCCGCTGTAGATGCGCTTCTGTTCCGATTTGAGAATTAACGTCACCTGCAGGATCCGGTTATATTTTGTGTCAAGCATATGTTGTGTGAAGTTGCAATAGTAGATTAGTAAGTTCCTGTGAAGAATCCCTAGGTATTTAATTTCCTGTCCATGTTGTCACTTGCTTTTATGTCAGACATGTGATCTAGACAAACTTTGACATTTTCAAAGCAAAATTATGATCTGAGCCATGACCTAGCAGTTTGCACATTTAGTTGCTGTGCTCGTGCGGCGGCACAAGTTTGAATTCAGCCTGCAACGTTGTACTGTTTTCAACATCTTCTCCTCTATCACCAATTATGTTTAAAAAAAAGCCTTCAAAAAGATTTAAAAAGAATGTAATGAAATTAAGCTGAATTTTGTCGGGTGTCATAATGGGACAGCAGCCTCGTTTGCTCTGTTAAACTCGGTTTAGCTTGTCATTCAGATGGCAGAAAGAGTCTTGTATATATATCACCACGCCTGATCTTGTTTGGCACGGCAGCTCTCTGCGTTCACTTTGAGGTGATCTGCCTCTCAGCAGCATCTACATCTTTTGATGTCTGCCTTCCGCAGTTTGTCGTTGACATATTTCTATTTGTATCGAGCCATCAGCGAGGCTTATTCTTTGACACCACTTGCAGTTCAGTCCATCAGAGTACAAAAACAACTGACTTGACTGGCCTGCCGCCATCCACGTTTAATCTCACGGTAACGGATCTTAGTTCATTTAAAGTCAGACAGCAAGTCAGGGATTCATTAGTAATGGCATTAGTAAATGCTCACAGATTCAATATTCAGAATGACTCGAAGTAATTTGTGAGACGTATATATGTAGTAACTTTTTGTCTTCTGTTTTTCAGACAGTGAATCCCAAAAAAAACTCCCACACTGGCGAGCAAACCTTTTTTTGGGTGCATGATGAGTGTCTCTCGCTTAAGCCTGTCATTTCTGACATGATTTTGTGTGGCAATCCAGATTGGAGCATCACTAAATAATTCTACATGATAAAAAGAAGGCTTCAAAAAGATCTGTATCGGTGATTGTATCGGCACCCTTAGCTTTCACTCATAAAAGACAAATGATTATTGTAGCAGTGTGTGTGCGAGTGACCGAAATATTTCCTGGAGGAGAGGAGAAACGGATGAGGAGGTCAGCCAGGATATTACACCTTTAGCGAGGAAGAGGCTCAAACGCATTAAATCACACTGCCCCACTCCCTTTCTTTCACACACGTAGTGTTGTTTGTCCTCTGGAGGGTTTGGCTGCTGTTGGGAGACTCATAGTAATTCACACACATCAGCTCCGGGGCATCCAGACCTTCACCTCTACCAGACAGAACGTTTATATCACAACGATTTATTGCTTCGGGTCCCACAACAGCGTTCACCTGCAAATAAGAGACTGTTTATTTCCTTTGTCTGTTTCTACTCAAACAACTGTGAGAAAAAAAAGATGCTTTTGTTTTGTAGCCGTAGCGATGCTAGACTGAAACAGCCCCAAGCACTGTTTTTGAGTATTTTTTTTTTTTTCCACAATTCCTCTGAGGTGTCTGGATGCGTAAGGGAGATGGACTTGTTCTCGTCTTGTTTGCCATGTTTAATCCAAATGAAAGTTAGACTTCTTGTTTGTAGGTGAAAAAACATTTCCTTTCCATTTCGATTTTCCCCCCTACTTTGGGTTGTAGCCTTTCATTATTTAATAGTTTCTGAGAGAATTCATTCAATCCATTTGTTTGTCTTTTCAATGTTTGCCAGCGGCACAACGCGCTCTTGTACTGTAGGAAGGTTTGACACGGATTGCAACACCTGTCACCTGTCACTTGAAGGCTCTGCGTTCTTAATTTCTCTTGAGTGCACGTAGCACAGGAAGGACCGCTTTGCCCGACTATTATATCAAATGTAACAGTTTATTGTTTGAACAGTTCAATCACCTATCTGTTCTGTAAAAGTGTGGTTCGTGTGCTGTATTCCAAGCCTTTTGAAACCCTATGACAGGTTTTTGTGAGTAACCAAGCAAAATTGTAATTTAAGTGGTTTGCGTGCTGTTTGGCTGAGTAGATTTTTCATTTTTGAATGAATTGTTCCTTTAACTCGCTATTGAAATGTCATCTTGCACCTATCTTACGTCGTAGTGTACTTGATGAATCGTCCTGCATTTCAGTTTTGTCCAGAGGGGAGATGTTTGACTTTGAGAGAAATGGCTTTTTGTCAGACATCGGCCATCGAGAAGACAACCTTGAGTGCTAGCTTTTGACCCATTTGCTCACATGACCTCAACCTTTCAAAAGAGTTAAAACGCCACAAGTTATGGTTTTCATTTGCCCGTAATGACTCAACTTTGACTTTATCTGGTTGAAAGTGATCTGAATGTTTAGCTCGGGGCAGGCAGACACACGCCAAGCCATGACTCAACGATTCGGTCCAGACTCCCGGCAGATGACCCGTCAGAGCGCGTTCACACAGGAAAGATGCTACAGAGGGCTGACGGCACAGCGCACACTCCCATTTCTCTCAGTGGAGGATTCCTCTGTACTTTGCACAATACAGACAATAGAAAGAGCGAGAACAAAGACAAACAGAATAAAAGAGAAAGAGATTGCAGGAAAGAAAGGAAAGGGATTGTGTGTGCATGAATATTTCGGCCTTTGGATTTATAAAGGAATAATTGAGCTTTAAAGTCTGAGGTGGGTTCCCCTCTTCTCTTGGTTTCTCCACTGCTCCTGTGGAAGTGTAGTTAAACAAGGTGTGATGTTACTCTTATATAATGAGAACTGCCCAAGTGCTTCTTTTTTTTACTGCAGGCCAGATAAGCATGATGGTTAAAAAAGTCAGACACCTTTATTTGAGTTGTAGAGTCAAAAATGGATGCTGTGACAGTTGCAGACATACAAGATATTCTCACGCGATGCCACGAAAGCGATTGTAAATAAGTACAAACATTGCCATTACAATTGTATATTTTAGATTACAAAAGGGAATAGAATATCTTGTTTCGTATGGAAATTTGACTTTTGCAGCTATAGCCCGGCCAACCCAGTCACCGTACACAGTGTAGTTGGCGGTAGATGTAACCCAAAATGCACAGAGGGTGAGGGAGAACAAGAAGTAATGGGCCGCTGCTGCTGCTAACTCTGTACCCTTGGGCATGTCGCTCAACTTCACCACGCCCCCAGGGTCTGAGGATGACGGCTGGCCCCTGCTCTTCTGACCTCAACCATCCCTGTCTGCTTGTGTGTGTATAGAAATGTGATTTCTCAGGAGATATGCAGTTCTTCGCTTACTTCAATGATAAAATTGTTTTTTCTTCTTATTCATGCAACACACTGTCCTTGAACCCTTCCCCTCACTCTCCCGATTGAGACACCGAGGTCCAGACAAGTCGTGTCCCCTCTCGTTCAGATCATTTTTAAAGAAACTTCTGGAAATCCACCCAGTCTGCTTTGACTGCACACAAAGGATTTTTGTATTCTTTGGCATACGAGTAGAGTGGATGGAGTGGAACAAGGACAGGTCTGTCTCTCCAGACCATACTACACTGGGTACCATGTGAGAAATAACGCAGCTCTCAGAATTAAAGTTGCGCCCAAAAAAAAAACATGAAAATAAGAGTAGGAGAGTTGGCCTTGGCTTGGTGAATAATTTGAGGTCTTGTTTCTTTACTGGTGACATTTTTCTCCCGGTCGCATAATAGCACTTCTTAGCCTGAATTTGCAGGTATTTTATGTGCCCTATGTGTTTTTTGTGACCAGAATGTGAAGTTTGTGTTTGAAAATGCTTTCTCTCCATCTGCTGTCGCGTTTGGTCCGTTGCCTTTATGCTGATGTCAGGATGATGAGGAATGAGTTTCAATACAAGCATACGGCATAAATGTCTTATTTATGCATGCAATGCTATTTAAGTGATTTTGACTTCCTTTTAACAGATGCACTAGCACCAAAACAACAGCGCATATCATCTGACAGATGTGGTCTGAAGACATACGAGTCTAAAGTTTGTTTCCTTGACACAGGGCGACTTTAACTTTTCAAGAATACAGTGCATGCTCATCCAGCGGAAAGAATATATCTGTGTTAAGCCCTATTTGGACCGGATTAGTTTTCCACGAGGAGCTCAGGTGGTTTTGTTAATCCTGTCCGAATGAAAAACAACTGCGTTTGCAAACGTAGCCTCGAGTAATTTACCTACCATCGGTCTGCATCGCTTGCCGTCAAACGAGCTTCTGTTTGGAATGTAGTTTCAGAGGAAAAAATATTCAAGCAAAGTGGTCTAAATTGGTGTAAAACAATTTGAGTTAGCTAGTACAAAAGCAACATCACATCCGCAAACGTGCTGCTTTACCTTTAATTGTACCCTTCGAGGGCAGGAAACGGATGTTCCAAACATATCAAGGTTGTAATTTTTAAAGCAACTGTATGTGTGTGTCTGGCCGGCCCACCTTTTAGTGCTTATCCTTTGTTGTTATTGCCTTGAGTTTTGGGGACCATAGAGGCAGTGCAGAATATTTTAGCTGAGAAGCTAGGCCATCAGGGAAAGGAAACATTTTTTTTCAGAAAACGCACAAGCGAAGCAATGTGCTGTGTCTGAATGAGGCAATCATGTCCCGCCATAGTTCTATATTTGGAGGTTTGGTACACTGGGCAGAAAACTATCACGACTGGTGGTGAGTTTTCAGCACGAAACTGTAAGTTGTGGAGAATGAGCTTGTTAAATGCAAATGAGACCCGTTAATTCACAGCGCGGGCCGTGTGATTAATGAGCCTGTCGGGGGGGCCGTGTTTGTGCATCTGCACGCAGAGACCGTAAAAACAAGCGCTGCGGTCGAAGGCATCTGTCGTTGTCGTCGCTGACAGTTTGGCCGGTAGCTGCTCAGTGGCCTCATTTTCTCAGCGTGCCAACGTAACAATCACGCCTCTCAGGCGCCGTAACCCTCCAGTGTTGGCACTCATTTAGCAGTTCTGTTAACATGCATTTGACGACATTTCCTTTGCTACTTTTTTTAGAGCATTTCCGTGCAGCCATGGGGGACAGAGACCCTCAGGTGTCAGCGTCTGAAGTTTTCCACCGTTGAAAATGCTGCAACTGTTACAACGACACAGACGTTGAGCCCAGGGAATGTAGCTCATTGTATTTTGTTTTTTTTTCATCATAGTGGTGGAGCGTGGAGACTGGCGAGGCCTTGCAGACATTCTACACGATGGGAGCCAATCTGAAGAAGATCCACGTGTCACCCTATTTTACCACCTTTGTCACTGTGGATGGCATCGGTATCCTTTACGTTTTAAAGAAGGTGGAGGGAGGAAGCCTATAGATGTTGTTTTATAAAATGGTTTCAAGTTCTCTACAATGTTGGGAACAAAACATTTTTAGAAGACACTTTGGAGCGTAAGAAATGGGTTTGTTGATGACTTAAAATTCAATTGTAACAATTAAAAAAAAAAAATTCTTACTGATGTTTCATAATGCTGAATTGAAGAATCTGTCCTTTTCTATGACAATGTCTTTGTGCTGTCGCAATCGAAGCCAAATACTCTGACCCACATTAACAAAAGCCTTTGTATCTTTTGTTAGAGGGCTTATGCAGCCCAGCGTCGGATTTCCTCCGAGTCCATGCGTTTGAACCAATGCCTTAATGTCTAAGTAAATGTGTGAAAAGAAGCACATTTTGGGTGATGTGCTTAAGGTTTGATTTGTGACAGCGGAGTTTCATGCAAGGGCTTTAAGCTGGCTCGCCAATTAAGTGAGGAACACTATTGTAACCTTGTTATGACTACATAATTTAGTTTGTGGGTAGGTTTCTCAGCGAGACTTGAAGAAAAACAAGGAATTACAGATTTTCAGCGTTGTCTTAAAAAAATAAAAACACCAAGTAAATGTGTAATGATACAAATATGAAGTGCTGTAACCAGAGTACAATTTGTCCATGCAGATACACCACTGGATTATCAAAAGGTGAACATGTAATTGTTTTTGGTGTTTAAGCATGGTGTAATGTGAATATAAAATGCAGTACAATCAATGAAGACCAAGGCAAGTAGTCTGACTGTCATTGATGGTACGATTGATGTTAATTAATTTATTATTGGCACATTTGTTCTTCCCCAGCGCTTTACGGTGTACAGCATGAAAGTAGATGCAAGTGATTTTTGCATGTAAGGTAAGAAATGTTAAAGAGCAAAAAAATGTAGATCTTTTGTGTGTGTGTGTTTAAAAGGGAGGAGGGCAGTGCTGACACAGCAGCGGTCACCGTCTGTTTTTGACACTTCCTGTTGGCAGCTGGCTGATGAAAACAGACAGCGCACTGTTATCTAAATGTCATTGTTGAGCAGAGCTGTGCGCTGCATTGTACAGTCAGCGGTAGACTGCATTAGTTGTTTGCAAATGTTTGTGAGAAGTGTTTTTTTGTGTGAAGTATGAAGATGTAGTGTTTTTGTTTTGAGGTGAGAGGCGGCAGGTCTGTGGAGCCGCTTTTCTGTATGTGCCGATCACACAATGACATTCTCAATCACCGCAACAAGCCACAACCTCACATTGCACTAGGCTGGGGTGCCCAATCCTGTTCTTGGAGATCCACCTTCCTACACAGTCCACTTCCAACTGTAATCAAAGGCACCTGTCTGTAACTTTTTCTGAATTACTTTAGTTGCTTGTGGGTTTAAAATGACCTTTGCTGGTAGGTACATCTCCACAAACTGGATTGGGCACCCTTGCGCTACATTTCCCCAGACCATTGACAAGCTTGCCGTTCAATGATATCACATTCTATCACCCAAGCCAGCTCATCTGTGGTATGAACAAGAGTTACCTCATTACTTTTTCAGCTCTCCCTTACTGGTGAAATTGTTGCTAGAGGTTCAGTGAAAACTCAACATTCTCTAAACCATTACATAACCCACCATAGCATCCCAAAGCTTATGCCACCTGTGGTTAAAGTCTGCTTTGTTGAAAAGGTTTGGGCCTTTTGCAGATGTAACAACTGATTTTTTGGAATAGGCCGGGTGATTTTCTGTTCTATCCCTTTCCTTAGCATGTATTGACTGTTGAGGTACAGAGATCATTTATCTTGTGCATCTCAGCTACACATTTCAAACCAGTTCTTGAGCACATTAAACAAGTGTTTGCATTTTACACAATTGTCCATTTCACTTTTGACTAGTTACTCCACTTTACCCAATTACACAGTAGGGGTTGCATCGA
>NW_015552565.1:518078-550972 GCF_001515605.1 Sinocyclocheilus anshuiensis
GAAAGTTAATCGCCGTTCTAATCTAATGCGCTGCTGCACTGTAACGCACACACATAGGCTACAGACAGTAGCGCGTACATCACGCGCATAGAATCATTCAGCGCGGAAATGTATTGTCAACACTGTTCTGTGATTTCTTAATAAAATAGCTTAGAAACTGAAAAGTTCAAGCATTTAACTAAATTCCACAGCTTCACTACTAGTAGAGAGACGCTGCCAGGTAGAATTAATTCACACACGCAATCGCTCTCACTAATGCATTCATATTAATGTAATCTTTACTGTGCTACTTTTATCTGTATCTGATTTGGAATGGGTCGTTATATTTGTCACAGATTTCTGCTCAAAGACAAAAAAGGGAAAAAGAAAAACACAAAGTGGTCTGTACAACTTTTGCACTAAGTCTTCTGAAACCAATTGTTTTGCGTTAACAACACAGCACATTTGGAGTCGTTCAATGAAAACTGATTGCCATCCACAGTAGCTGTGGATACATATTGCAATTGTATGACAATCCACACCGAATTAAACACACCAAGACCAGCTAATCGAGGGCTGCTCCCAAACTCCAATACTTCCCTACTATATAGGAAGCCAAACAGCATGTGAGGTCCCACTTTATATTAAGTGTCCCTAATACCAGTGTACTTGCATAGTAACTAGATGTGTACGTAGTATGTAACCACAGTGTAAGTACACATTGGTACATAGTATCACATTCTGGACACCAACCACAATTTATATGTAAAGCCTAACTTACTAGCCGCTAACATCAGAGTAATTACATGATAAATCTAATATAAAGTGTAACGCTTTCTTTACCAAAAAGTGCTGTTAGTCCTGTTATACATTTGTACTTTCATCACCAAAAAGTGGTGTTACCAATGTCCTGTTACACATTTGTATTTACACATACCATTTAGTGGGTTGTTACATACAATCATTAGAGCTGTAGATACTATGTACCAATGTGTAATTACACTGTGGTTACATACTACATACACATCTAGTTACTATGCAAGTACACAGGTATTGGGGACACTTAATATAAAGTGGGACCGGTCAAATGACAACGGCAACGTGACAAATGTAGTACATCCAAATTACATTTGTACTACATACATTCATACTATACGCAACATAGTTTTTCAAGGACAAGAACAAACAGTTGCAAAGTAATTGCTTATTCAAAACAAGTAGCCTACCGTGGCAATATTTTGACACAGCCTCAGTCTTCGGGATAACTACCAGGCAGGCTTCTCGGAGCTAAAGTCTGCAATAAAAGGGCCCTCCAGGAGCTGGATTGGGCACCCCTGGTTTAAGCTTAACTTTATTCCTATGATGTTAGTTGTACCATGACTATGTCTTCAGGGCTGATTTTGGGAAAGAAATGTCTCTGCCCTGAAATCTTCTGATGACGGACGATGGGGCGTTTGTCATCTGACCTACAGTGCCTTGCGAATGTATCCATACCCCTTCATTTTTTTCACATTTTGTTTTGTTGCTGCCTTGTTAAACTGCTTTAAATTATTTTTTTTCCACAACAATCTACACTCCATACCCCATAATTGTCAAGCAAAAAAACAGGGTTTTAACATCTTTGCAAATGTATTAAAAATAAAAAACTAAAATGATTCCATCTCATAAGTATTCATACCCTTATCTGGGACAGTTGAAATTTAGCTCAGGAGCATTCATTTTGCTTGTAGATATTACTACACTTCAAGTGAAGTTAACCTGTGGAAAATTCTTTTGAATTGGTATGATTTGGAAAGGCACACACCTCTTAATAAAAGGTCTAACAGCTGATAATGCATATCAGAGCAAAAACCAAGCCCTGAGGTCAAAAGAACTCCTGGCCAAACTGAGCAATTGATGGAGAAGGGCTTTGGTTAGCATGGTGACCAAGAACCTGATGCTCACTCTAGTTGAGCTCCATCATCATATGTGGAGATAGGAGAAATCTACAGGAGAAATCTACAGAAGGACAAACATCGCTGCAACACTCCACCAATCCAGTCTTTATGGCGGTGTGGCCAAACTCAAACTCGTTAGAGTAGAAGAAACGCTCAGTGCAGCAAAATATAGAGATAGCCTAATGAAAACCCAGTCCAGAGCATTCAGAACCTCAGACTGGGCAGAAGGTTCACCTTCCAACAGGACAATGACCCTAAGCACACAGCAAGAGTGGCTTATAGACAACTGTGTGAATGTCCTTGAGTGGCCCAGCCACAGCCTGGGATTGAACCCAATCAAATATTTCTGGAGAAACCTGAAAATGTGCATCTGCCCTCATCCAACCTGACAGAGCTTGAGAGGTGAACAGGTGAGGTGAAGAATGGCAGATAATTGCAAAATGTTGATGAGCAAAACTTGTCGCATCAAACAAAAAAAAAAGACTTGAGACTGTAAAGGTGTTTCAGCTAAATATTTAGTTATGAATAGGTAATTAATTATTATGAATTAGGTATGAATACTTATGCAATGTACTTATTTCAGTTTTTTATTTTTAATACATTTACGAAGTTGACCATTCTGTTTTTGCTTTGTCAGTATGGTGTATGGAGTGTAGATTGATGTGGAAAAAAAGTAATTGAAAGAAGTTTATCATAAGGCAGCAACATAAAACGTTAAAAAAATGAATTGCAAGGCACTGTATGTGGTTCTGAGCTTGTTCACGTAAGTGTGAGGATAAAGGCCACTTCACTCTGTTAATGCCTCTTCACACTTCAGGCTACCTTTGTCTTTGTCCACCAAATTTGTCGAGTCAGGAAAACACGCTTTTCTCGCAAGTGACCTGCTAGTGCTCCAGAGCGCAATGTAGTCTGACAGATAAACGTTTGAGGACTTGGCCTAAATATGCTTCGTCTTTATGCTGATAGTAACAATCCACATACCGCTTTGGAACGTTTCCTTCTGTTCCCAGGATTGGGTGTACTTTTTTCAAATGCAAATATGGCGTAACAAAATGGGAACTTGGCGACATAACCACATTTACTGTTTCGCACGCGGTCTTACAGCGCCTGTCTGTGAAAAAACTTTGACCTAAACGAGGACGTGGGAGATTGCTTCTTATGCTTCGCCTTGGGTGGGAGGGAAAGCTAAAACTTTGCCCCCTCCCGAAACGCATCTGGCCTCGTTGACAGATGAATGTGGATCTTCGGCAGATGTACTTTCTCTTTCGCCTCTCCCGTCATTGACTGCAGGGGAGGTGAAGCCCTAAACGGGCTCGTGGCCAGTGTTGCCATGGTAGCTGGCTTTAGGATGCTAGGCATCCTCCCAAAAATGTCCTTTCATCTCACCTCCGACAGTGGAGTTGAGGGTACTTGATGAGTTTGACGCCACAAAAATAACATCTTCGCATCTGAACCTTGGGCGCACAGCAATGTTTTCAAAGGTAACAGCAGGTCAAGGGAGCTGTGGGATAAGGTTCAAAATATACAACAACCACTATCACATCAACAATTTCCACTGTCTAGAGCCGCCGTGTGGTTATTTATGAAAATGAGTTTATCTTTTAAAGTGACAACCTAAAGCTGCAGTATAATAATATATAACTTTTATTTGGTAAAAAAAAAAATAAAAATTTTTTTTCATCAAGTGCATAAGGCATCTGTGTTCAAAACTGTCTCCTTTCCTTACCTCACCTCGATTTGCAACGGTAAGCTCAATGATATTACATGATTTATAATTTGAGGTGTCGGGTCCGATTTTGCAGAAAATTAACATCATTTGTTAGTTTGACGTCATTCATGTTTGGCGTTTGCGAGGACAGGGCTACTATATGGTGTGTGTGCGTAAGCAACTGTTTTAAGAACAAGTTACAAATGCTACACGCACAATTTAAACTTATCTCGATAGCTGCTTTTAATTGGCAAAATTCTAAATGGCAATCGTCGTCAACATCTGGGGAATCACCTGTTGTCCAAACTAAAAAAATCTCCAACTGCGGAGAGTCTGCGGTCAATAAGAGAAAGTTTCAGAAGTCTGTGTTAAAACGAGAGTAAATGTTGGCGTGCCAAGTAACTTGCAATTTTATGTTTTAAACTGAGATGGCTGACCGAGCTTACTGTTACCAGAACCTTTATATCATTCGTCTTCACATTAGTATGGAAAGGTTTGAATAACAGTCTGAGCCAATATTAAGGTCTTGCATCATCTGGAAAATGTTTCTTAGAGCTCAAACGTGCATCAAAATACATGTTTACAAGCTAATTTTAATTTATTACTATTTTTTTCTATGATATGCCCTGAAATTCTGCTCATATTTTTACACAAAAGCCCTGTTGCTGTCAAAAGTCTGGCAGATGATGACACAAAATGACACATTTTGTGGCGACGGGTGGACTTTTGCTGACCAATTAATGTGGATATCTGGGTGCAAGTAATAGAGAAACGGTATGCATTGTTCATTTACATACTACCAACAAACATTGTAATAATACAAAGTTGTCTTGAAATTCTGCAAATTTATCCTTTAAACCATGATGGTATTTAACTGGAAATAACTGGCAAACCCCTTGCTAAAAGTTCTTATTACAGTGAAATCACACAAAGTCCACAGCACTAGTTCCAAGAGACTGTCAATTGGGCCTGCTCTAACATGGGATGTTGTAGCTCAAGGGTGCTCATTCCTGCTCTTGTATATTGCAATTTGTTCCTGCTGTAATGCATCTGTCTAAGTTTCTGCTGAAGCCCAAGTGCTCGATTACCTGCTTCAGAAGCGTTTAATTAGAGATGCAGCTAAACTTCAGCTTTCTTTTGAAGCATCTTCAGGCTTAAGCACAGTCGCAGCATAACAAGACAGTGTTTCTGGTAAGGAAATGCATTAAAATGATAAAACTTAGACTGATTGACATACAGTACCTATTATTTTAGTGTTTTACAAGTACCTCATTACTTACCTCACAATTGCGTGATCTTTAACATGTTTTATACATAGACGTACCTCCTTTGTGCAGTACCTGAATGATGAAGTCAACATGAAATCTAACAAATCAAATTTACAGTCTTAATATGGATTCTTGGTCATATTGTGAACTATTAAATGCAAAATAAATTCAATTATTTGCAAAATAAGCAAATAAATTACATACAGGCACACCTCAAATTGGAATTCAAGCCGCAAACAAGTTACAAGATAAGGACAACCTAAAATCTTTATATAGCAACTCTAGTCGGAAACTTTGGCAACACTTTAGAGACCAATTCTCACTACTAACTAGTTGCTTATTAGCATGCATATTACTAGCATATTGGCTGTTTATTAGTACTTATAAAGCACATAGTAATGCCTGATTCTGCATGACCTTATTTTAGATCCCTAATCCTACCCCATACCTAAATTTAACAACCACCTTACTATTAATAAGCAGTAAATTAGGAGTTTATTGAGGCAAAAGGCATAGTTAATAGTAGGCTAAAAGTGAGAACTGTTCTCCAAACTGAAGTGTGGCCGAAACTTTTTGCAAACACTGATACTTCAAAACTTCCTGTTTGAAGATAAGTTATTTAAAGGATTCACTTCCTAAATAAAAAATTCCTGATAATTTACTCACCCCCATGTCATCCAAGATGTTCATGTCTTCAGTCGAAAAGAATTTAAGTTTTTGAGGAAAACATTCCTGGATTTTTCTCCATATAATGGACTTCGATGGGAACTAACAGGCCGAAGGTCCAAATTGCAGTTTCAGTGCAGCTTCAAAGGGCTCTACACAATCCCAGCTGAGGGAATAAGGGTCTTATCTAGCGAAACGATCGTTAATTTTCTTTAAAAAAAATAAAATAAAAATGTATATACTTTTTTTTTGTTTATACCACAAACGCTCGTCTTGCACCAGCCCAACCTCACGCACTGCGTAGTCACGTTGGAAAGGTCACGTGTGACGTAGGCGGAAGTACCAAACGTGCAAATAAAGTCAAACGCCCTTTACAAAAACAGGTAAAACAACGATGTCGGACGATTTTGAAGTTGGAGGAGAAAATGAGCAGTTTTTCACTCTAACCTACCTTTTTGAACTGGAGTAACATTACACAGAAGAAGAGCTAATCGCGCGTGACGTTTACAACGTGATTACGTAATGCGTGAAGTCGCACATTTGTGGTTAAAAAGTATATACATTTTTATTTAATTTTTTAGAAAATGACTGATCATTTTGCTAGATAAGACACTTACTCCACACTGGGATCGTGTAGAGCCCTTTGAAGCTGCATTAAATTGCAACCCGTTGATCCCCATTGAAGTCCATTATATGGGGAAAAATCCTAGAATACGTAATTTCTTTTCTAATGAAGAAAGACAGACAAACATCTTGAATGACATGGGGGTGAGTAAATTATAAGGAAATTTTTATTCCGGAAGTGAACTAATCTTTTATTGTTGAAAAAAAAAAAAATATATATATATATAAGGATTTACTTTCTCTTCCATTATCAGGTTTAACATTACAAAATGTCCATTCATGCATCGTGTTCCACTTTTGCTAAATGCTAGGTGTTGGTTAGCAATAGCTCATTGCAGGGCATAACTAAACAATGTTATTGTTACACTTAAGGCAAAATGATAAAATGCTCACTGAATTAAATGGCCATAAGCGCACAAACAGTTGAAGAAATACATATTAGATCAGGGCAGTAGTGAGGCGATGGTAGCTTTCGATGTAGCTTTAATCTGAAATGATCTTAAACGTCAATATTCGCTGACATCGTTAGGTAAGCACACTTTGTTCTTTTTGTCAGAGATGATAAATGCTAGGTGAGGGATGTTTTGCTCCCCGCAGTTTGATTTTGTATGTTCCTAAAGCTCTGGCCCAGTTCTCGCATCTCTCTGTTCTTTTTATATCGGCGTGACTGAACTGGTTGAACGATCGCAAAGCCTCCTTTATTTTGATATCGCTGCAGAAATCTATTTGGCACATTCTGTAAGTGTTAATTGTTCTGTAAGATAATTACATAAATGGTTAACCCCTGACGCTTAATTTAGTCAAAGGCTTCAGGATACACACCATCTGGGACGCAAGACTACAGTTATCTCTCATTCTATCTTTGTTGTGAGCACATGATGAAATGGAAAGTGAAGGGTATTTGATAAAAGGTTACGGCAGTCGGATCGTCTCACCTCACGAACATAGGATCTTTCTTGAGATGCCGTCTGATTTATAAGGCTCTGACAGAAAGATGCTGTAAATGCTTTACAGATTGGGGCATAAAACGTGCTGCAGGTGAAATCAAGGCTGTAAATGTCTGTTGGATGCACATCTCATACAAATGCTTTACAAACTCTTCTATTGTATTAAAGTTTATAAAATATGTAAAATAACTAATCCATCAACCTAACAATCAGCTTTTAAGTCTCTATGATTTAGGTTGTTGTGTTCAATGAGCCTGAGCGTTGCCGTTCTTTGGGTAGTCAGTGGTTGTTCCTAGTCGTTTGTCTAAAACTGGCTGTGTAGTTTTTCTCTCGACCTGTTACTGCAACATAACCGTGTAGCGTTAAGCAGGCAATGTGGAGAAAGAAACGAGCTCCATGGAAACAGAGTGCACAAGAAGTGAACCGTATGTCACCTCGCCTGAGGGAGATATTATCCTGAAACGCACGCTCACGTCCTTATCACAACACAACTTTTAACACGATCTCTGGCTTTACTGAATCGTAATTTGGTGCAGCTCCCCAAAGGCCACTAATAAGTACATACAGAAATACACAACACGAACCAGAGCTACAGAACAACAAGTACATACATAGAACGCAGAACGACAGATAGAACGATATACTGTAGATAGAAAGAAACAGACAGACAGATAGATAGATAAACAGACAAATAGGTAGAATGATGGATAGATAAAATATTATATGGGTGAGTAGCTAGGTATAGATACAATGAGAGATGATAAATAGATAGATAGATAGATAGATAGAATGATGGATAGATAAAATATTACATGGGTGAATAGCTGGGTATAGATACAATGAGAGATAAGAGATAGATAGATAGATAGATAGATAGATAGATAAAATATTACTTGGGTGAGTAGCTAGGTATAGATACAATGAGAGATAAGATAGATAGATAGATAGACAGACAGACAAATAGGTAGAATGATGGATAGTTAAAATATTAAATGGGTGAGTAGCTAGGTATAGATACAATGAGAGATAAGATAGATAGATAGATAGATAGATAGAATGATGGATAGATAACATATTACATGGGTGAGTAGCTAGGTATAGATACAATGAGAGATAAGATAGATAGATAGATAGATAGATAGATAGATAGATAGATAGATAGATAGATAGATAGATAGATAGATAGATAGATAGATAGATAGATAGATAGATAGATAGATAGATAGATAGATAGATAGATAGATAGATAGATAGATAGATAGATAGATAGATAGATAGATAGATAGATAGATAGATAGATAGATAGATAGATAGATAGATAGATAGATAGATAGATAGATAGATAGATAGATAGATAGATAGATAGATAGATAGATAGATAGATAGATAGATAGATAGATAGATAGATAGATAGATAGATAGATAGATAGATAGATAGATAGATAGATAGATAGATAGATAGATAGATAGATAGATAGATAGATAGATAGATAGATAGATAGATAGATAGATAGATAGATAGATAGATAGATAGATAGATAGAATGATGGATAGATAACATTACATGGGTGAGTAGCTAGGTATAGATACAATGAGATATAAGAGATAAGAGATAGATAGATAGATAGATAGATAGATAGATAGATAGATAGATAGATAGATAGATTAATAGATATACAAGATAGATAGATAGATAGAATGATGGATAGATAACATATTACATGGGTGAGTAGCTAGGTATAGATACAATGAGAGATAAGATAGATAGATAGATAGATAGATAGAATGATGGATAGATAACATATTACATGGGTGAGTAGCTAGGTATAGATACAATGAGAGATAAGAGATAAGAGATAGATAGATACATAGATAGACAGACAGACAGACAAATAGGTAGAATGATGGATAGTTAAAATATTAAATGGGTGAGTAGCTAGGTATAGATACAATGAGAGATAAGATAGATAGATAGATAGATAGATAGATAGATAGATAGATAGAATAAAAATTTTAAATATGCTTTTTATACACCAGCCAATTTTATAACCAAAACCAACTGTGGAGGCTCTGTATTGAATCTTCTATTAAGACACAAGGCTGCCAATATCCAGAGTATGTTTAACTCCACACGTAAAACCACACTATAAATACAGTAGCTGAACAGAAAGAAAGGAAGGAACATGGCTCACAGAACGGACAATGGTTCTACAATCTGGATTTATTCCGTGTGCTTTTCAAGAATATAAATAAAGACCAAACTTACGAAATCTGTGTGCTGGAAGCCCAAGCCTATCTACACATGTTAGTTAGCAATGATGTCACAAATCTACCCCTTGTTCATACTGTTGTTTTCTTTTAATGTGCTCCACTTTGACCTGCGAAATTTGGTACCTTGTTTACCTATCCAATTTATTGGATTTTTTTAAAAATCATTCTTTATACATGGTTTTTCTTTGTTTTTTTAATTACATATATGAACAATGAGTCAACAAAATATTTATTTACAGAACTGTGGCAAAATTCTACAGTGACAATGAGTGAAAATAAGATATCTGTTGCCATCCGCACATTCAGTTCCTCCGTAGTAATATAATAATATTTTTTTGTTTTCACGAATGGCTGCTTATTTTAGCTTGACGCGTCATATAAAAATAATGTTACGTTAAGACGACATCAGACGAGAATTGCACAATAAGAATAATAATTATAATAATTGTAAATATTACAGTAATGGTAATATAGTTCTCTATTAAACAGTAAAATTTCTTGCCAATATATGAATATTAATCTGCGTGGCATTGCCAATTACGTCAACAACCGTTCCATAGTGATTTTGGCACGAGACGCATCAGTTTCGTGGTTGTCCAGTGCAATGAGTCCATTCACATTGTGCATATTCATATTTTTAGATCAATAACCATAAACAAATGAAATAAAGAAAGGAAGATAGAAACAAAGAAAACAGAAAAGAAAAAATACAGAAATTTATGTAAATGTCCGTTTTTATCCCAGTCCAGACATGCCATGGTATTTTGGACTAGATATTAGGAAAAGTCAGTGTAGTGTGTCCGAGTCGCCATAGCGACAGTCCTTCCCCAGTCCGTCTCTCGCGCAACAAAGTTCTATGTCGGCCGCCGTCCTTCAGAACGCAACTCAAATCGCTGCCTCTTGAAAAGTATACATTCGAATTCCACAGTCTCCTCCTGTTGTTTTTTTTATGCAGTGTGTGTGTGCGAGTGCATGCGAGTGTTTCGTCAAAAGGGTCCACGTCGGCAGTCCTTGTACGCGTACACCAAGTCCCAGGGGAAAAAGTCCTTGTGCAAATCCTTACACGTGTGTTACGAGAGGCTCCAGTGACGCTTTTAGGGTCCGTATTTGTGGTCCGTTTTTGCAATGCATGTGAGAGTGAGGGTCCATGTTAGGGGCAGGCTACATTCTCTGAATTCCACTGTAATAGACATGGGCGTCCGCCATTGCCCTGTGAATGAAATCACATCACTTATCCAAAGTGTCCATCAAAAAAAAAAAGCTCCAGTTCACATGGACTGCATGCTTTCCATCAACTACACTGCATGTCTCAGGACTGGCTCGGGTTTTCGTTCACAGGCAAAACCAAAAAAAGGGAAAGAAAGAAAATACGACGGGAAAACTTTTCGGAAAGTAAGGAATACACGCAATTTGAGAGACAATTTTTGGCGGGTGTCTCATCGTAAAGTAAGCCTTCGTTAAATGCTATCTGACAAACTTCTGCGTCCACAAATTAGTTTTATGCTTAGACTGACTAAAACAAGCTCGTAAATCGTGTGCTGTTTAAGAAAAAACAAAAAATCTCCCCTAAATAAGGGAATTTAAATCACAGCAGACTTTTTTTTTCTTTCTCTCTGACAAGCGCAGGTACTAAAAATTAAAACTTCACTACGAGACGAAAGAAACAACACAAGCAAAATGTCCTTCATGTGAAGTCCAATCTCCATTCTATGCCAGCCATTTCGGATGCCCCACCTCGCAAAAATCTCTCCATTTCCCTCCCGCATTGCTAACCCTACGCTGTCTAGTCAGAAAGAAACAAAGAAAGCAAATCCCGACAACATGTGTGTTTATAAGGCTTGTAGCAGCATTACGGTTTTAAGTTGTCATTCAAGCAGTCGAGGGGGGCGGTGGGGAAAGGCTGGAGAGGCGCTTCTCGAAGAAGCCGAGGAAAGAGTAGCGAGGAACGGAGGGAAGGAGAAATCAAAAGAGGAGAGGGGGAAAAACTGAATGAAAAACAACCGCTTGCAACACTTTTTTGTGTGTTTTGGAGGAGGATCGGCAGCGTGGCGGCCCTGAGGGCTGAGCGGGACCTTCCCGTATTGTGCTGCGGCCAGAGAGGTGGGGGGGGGTAGTGGCGAGTGAGATCAAGAGATAGAAAGAAAAAGAGGGGCAAAAGATCGAAGGAGAGAAAAGACAGCGGCAGCGTCATCATGCAGAAGCCACGGTAAACGGGCGGGCTTGGCCGGGCGGAGAGACGCGGGCTTGTCACAGGTCACTGGGCCCATGGCTCCGTGGGGGGCCTCTAGAGGGCGCTCTCTGTAAGGCACACACACAGGAGTGGACAGTATTTTGGGTGTATATTAGAAAATAGTGGTCTCATACTTGGTGTTGGCTCCTCTTTTGGCTTCCTGTCCTGGCTCGACTATCCAGGGAACATTGGCGTGGCCCTTTTGATCCATTGAGGGCTGCTCCATCTGGGGTGCACACAGGGGGGAAAAAAACAAGAGGAGAGTGGGTCAGAATGCGCTAGTAATTTAGAGGGTTAAAGGCGGTCACGCTGGATCTTGCGTTCCCTTTTTTGTTTCCATTTGTATGCATACGCACAGAATTGTTTTTTTCTTCTTCTTTGTACTAAAGATTTGGTGACCTAAGCAAAAAGAAGTCTGCCATGTATGTCACAAATTGACTTCCTGGATAAAAATCAAACATGGGTGAAATTTGATTATTACAAGTTTAAATTAATATTATTAGTTAAACAACAGTCAACAATTTTTAGGTTGATGGTTAATTCATATTCATTGAAAATACATAAAACTCATTTAAATGTTAAAATACAAAAATACAGAAATGATCATAAACCTACATTAATAGATTACTGTAAAAGTAATAATAAATAATACTACAATAAAAACAATATACCAATAATAATAAAATATACCAAAATATAACAACAAAATTTATTATTAATTGTAATATTTATTTATGAACAACAGAAGCCCTGAAGTATGACATCATATTCTCTTACTCATATTTATTCACTATTAATTAATGTTCATAAACTAATTTAAGTATTTATGTATATAAAACGTAAAAATGATCATAAATATGAATAAATAAATAAATAAATAAATAAATACTGTAAAAGTGGTTGTTGAAAGTTAACACATTAAGGTTAACTTAATAGTTGTTGTTATTATTAATTATTACTTATGAAAAACAGAAGCCCTGGTGTATGACGTCATATTCTGTAACTCATATCAAAGAATCTGAAGTAATTTACATGCTTACGTCTAGTGTGGCCGCCTCTTAAGTCAGAGAGAGAGAGGTGTAATGTGATTGGTTAACCACATGACAATCAGACTGTCATACTAACACAAACAAGTGAATTAACTCCACATTACATAATTCTTATTTTACACCGCTGATATCAAATTCATTTGTTATATTACATATCAGTGACAATATTCATCTTGCAGATCTGCTGTGGTCAAAACTACCCTACGACTAGTACATCTTTATCAACCAATCAAAACACTGTTCCTTGTTGCCATGGCAGCTCAGCCTTGCTCCACATAAAGCTCAGCTATACATGGCTCGGAAACGTGAATCACACACGCGCACAAATGCAGGGTCTTTTACGTCTGCTGTTGGCTTGTCTTGAGTTCTTTATCAGGTTTTTCCATATGCAGCTGCATGAATATTAAATAACATAATCCTCACTCTGCCTAGCTACCTCTGACTGCTCTCAAACACACACACACACCCCCACACCAACTTCATTCTTCTCCATATCCAAATGCTTTAAAAAAGGAAACAAGACGCTAATCTTATGCAATAAAACTCTAATATGAGGCATCGACCTGAAAAGGAGCTTAATGGTTTGATAACACAGCTCAGGGAACGGTGAGTTGGTGTCTTGGGATAAGAAATCTTGAAATATTTCTATCCTCGTTTAGTCAGCTGATGTTCTGGACGGACAGACCATTGCAGGACGACAGGAAAGAAGGATTCAGATGATGAAGAGATGAATCAAACAAACAGATCTGAGAGATGAGTTAAAATTATTTTCTGTACCTTTCTTTAACCTGGAATTTTCCTTTTAATAATTAAGCGAAAAATAAAAAGACCAAGAAAAATGACAAAATAAGCAAAAACATTAGGCCTGTCAATTTAACATTAATTTAGTGCAAACATTAAAATAAATAATACATAAATAATTATTCACATTTTTACGTAACTGACAGACCTAAAAAATAAATAAATAAAAAAGGGGAAAAAGAAATCAAGGCAAGGAAAATGTTAGAAGACCTGAAATTGAACTTGAATGATGGAGGAGTCGTGAGGTATGAAGAAGAGAAGAAGGACGAAGAGGAGGCCGGTGCAGGGTGAAAATATGCCCCATGGACCAGCGGCTAGAGGGGGGAATGACCTAGAGGCGGAACAAAGAGGTCACAGAGGTCAAAGCTTGGGAAGGTTAACACACACACACACACACACACACACACGTATATGGGTGATTCTTTAATTAGAGGACTTTTATCTTTAAAGATGACAGATCAAAACAGCTTTTGTTTCTTTTAGATGTTGTTTCTTTACTTTTCCTTCAGCTTGTTAAAGACTGTTAAACTACAACTGGCAGAATCTTACTATTTTGGGCCTGCCCCAATCCAGACTTCTACAATAAACTACCTACAGCAGACCGTAATTTAGGTCTTAAAAATGGTTAAAAGCTGCTGTCCAAGTTTTTGTCTCACACTCTAAAAACATGATCAGTAAATCATGACAACTAATGTTTTTTTACATTACAACATCAAAATAAGTTGAGCAATTTCAACTTTTTTTATAAGTTAAATGAACTTGACTTTTTTTTAAGTCGGTTTAATGTGCTTTAAGTTGAAATGACTTGTACAACCAAGTTGATTATGCTTAAAATTTTAAGACAGCAACTGAACATAAGTATTTGAGTTGAAATAAGTGCAATTAGGATGTATTTTTGTTGATGTAGTTAAATTTAGAGTACATTTATCTGTTCAAGTTTAATGCTGTCCCCCCAACTGAGATTTTATATTCATCTCAAAAGTCAGTTTTCTGTGCCATAAAAATCTCTGATTAAATTATAACATTGGATAGTTACATATTCAAAAATATATCGCCTGCTTAACTAGCTTCAATATATATATATATATATAATAATTAATGTAGAAACAACAAAGACAGTATATTTTTAATATTTGTTTAATGGCATATTTTTTATGACTGAAGGAGATCATAAATACATAAATACCAATACTATGGATGTCTCAATGACATAATAACCCCCCCCCAATATTTAACCATTGACTATAGCCAGTCAACATTACAGTATAATTGAGAGCTATCAATTTGAACATTTATTAGAATTAACATAAACCCATTATAATAGATGTCATATTTAGCTACCTGTGCCCTTCAGCAAGTAGGAAATATACAGAACTTTAATAAAGTTATCGAACACTTCATTCTAAATTAAATATAGATTAATCCTTAAAGCTACAAAAGTCACTGATTTCCTCTTTTTTCTTTTGTTCTTTGATTAACAGACATCACAGCAGCTGGGTTATTAGGTTATTTTGGCTGCTTTAAGAGCTGCCGCTACTGAACATGCTGCGGATCTGACACGCATCTCTTAACCAATTCTGACCCACCTCAGGTCTTAAAGTCTCTACTAATGAGCTGACGAGTGTGTTAGAAGAGGTAGACAGTGTTGGGCTGCTCCAGGTCAGTTTTGAAAACCACTGCATTTCAGAGGCATTTCTTAAACGTGACTCATTTAACAAATACTTGCATGCACAGTTATAAGGCAGCTTTAAATGCCTTTTTGGTAACTTCATGACTTAACTGACGACATAACTATGACTTTAGTTAGTTTAGCACTTTAATATGAAATTATATAGGCTACAGCGTGCACCGCTGCATTTGTGCATGCAATTGAAGAGCACAGTATTTTTTTATTGCTACGAGCACAGTATAATGGCAGACAGGACAGGAAAATTAGTTTTACTGACATATGGCCTCAGTTCACTGTTGTTCTACTGAAGCTCCCTCGTCACCTGAATCTTTTCCGTGCTCGTTTGACTAGCGCCTGGCACTGAGGCAAAGTTGGAGTGCTCGTCTAAAAAAGTATCTCATTTGATATGGTTGTAAAGACATTCTGCATCTAAATAAATGCAATTCTTGTCAAGAAAAAAAGAGAAGCAGCAGTTGTGAGTGGGGTGGCCAAACCTAGCTCCGCCCCTGCATTAATTGCGTTAAATATTTTTAATGCGTTAAACTGAAAAAATTAATCGCATGCATTAATGTGTTCATTTTGACAGCACTAATATGGTAAAAATGTCCTTAATTGAAGAATCACCCAAATTCATTCAAATGCAGGAGTGGACACACATAGAAATGAGCAGAACAGGATGAAGAAAAGAGAGAAGGAATCCGTTCTAATGGAGCAACACAGCGTATCGTGTCCATATGGAGAAGAGTTACCTCAACATAATGAACAATTTCTTCTACACAAGGGAAAATCAATATCCGAGTACACCACCCCAGCCACAGACGATGCTGTTAGTGTTCAGAGTAACAACACACACACTCTCAGACCAACAATGGACCTTATTCACGAAAAACGAGCAAAACAAATGTGTGTAAATCATTCATAAATCCATTCTTACATAAATTGTCACATAAGCACTATTCAGACGAGATTAGTATTCCAAATGACTTTTGAGTTATAACTATGAACACAGGATGCCTGTGATTTCCTGTACTGATTCACATGGGACTGGGATCTTTGTAGTTGTTACTAAGCTCAGAGTGTGTATAATATTGATTTTAAATATTGGCTCATGCCCCTAAAAAGATAATCGCGCAAATGTCGAAATCAAGCAATGGGTTATAAGTTCATGTTCGTCTGTACTGTTTTTAATTATAAAACTAATTTTATGATGAGGGCCAGATAGGATACCAAAGTTTTCTAATGTCATTCACTGGAGGCCTTTAGTTAACAGGAAATATTAATCAAATAACAATATAAAACAATAAAACAACACATAGTTAGGCCTAAAAGAAAAAAAAAAAACTTGAAATGACAGCAATTAATAAATGAACAAACGTGATAAGATTAAGATGTGAACTATCATGTGCAACAACAATTTAAAGTTCATGGTGTTGGTAAAAATTGAATATTGACAATATATCAGTGTTTTTTATAGTATCATTGAGGTACTATTTTAGTTTTTATTCATATTTTGAATTAGTTTTCATTTTTATATTTTCAGGTTTCATTGTAATTTTAGGTAACATTTTAGTAATTGTTTTTAATGTGTATATCGTTTTTTTTAATAGTAAGACTAAAGTTTTTGAAGAAATTATTGTTACTCAGGAAGGATGTATTAAATTGATCAAAAGTGACAATTTTACAAGTTTACATCAGTTACAAAAGATTTCTATCTCACACGAATGCTGTTCTTTAGAATATAGAAAAAGTATCATGGTTTCCACAAAAATATTAAGCAGCAAAACTGTTTTCAACACTGATGATAAAAAGAAATCAGCATACTTGAATGATTGCGTTGTCATTAACAGTTCAACTTTTGACACACAACAGATCAACATCAAGTTTAAATCAATACACCAAATCAAAATTAAATTCTGGACACACATTGTAGCAGCTCAAACCAGAGACTGTTTCCCATGATGCATCACTCAGCTTGAGCACACACAGACAAGTGCAGGTTCAAGGTGTGCAGGCAGCTGTGCAGGTGTACATATGTACAGATGGATGAGGTGAGACAGGCTAGAGGTTAGAGGCTTAAGTCAGTGTTTGTGTGTGTGTTAGTGCTCAAAGGGCAAAGTCACTCACAGATTTGCGTATGTTGACACGAGGTTTAGGGACAGGTTTGGAGGGTTTGCTGTCGAAGCTCTCGGGCAGAGTGGATGACCCGTGGCCGCTCTTTCGGGCCTGCAGGGCTAACTGATACGCCACCTCAAACGCCTGGCCCAACGTCAGGATAATCTCGTAGGCCAGATTCTGTGTAAAAATACACACAAACACGCAGAGATGATCAGAGACCCACTTTCAAAAATCAACTTACAATTTACACTTGTGGGGGATCTACGCTGCTACAAATCAGTTGAGAAAATGAAGATTTGAGTTCAATTTAGTGCTACTACATTTGGCAGCATTTTAGCATTTCCCTTCCATAATTTCAGAGCTTAGTGATTTTTAAATGATTAAAAACATGCTTGAAGCATATTATAAATTATTCATGTGTTGTGACTAGCTGACGCACAGACAGTTCTGTGGTGTTACTGTGACAGACGGTAACACAGAAGACATCAAGCTTACTTAAGCAACAATTTATTTAAAAAAAACGCCACTGTAGCCATTTAAGCTAAGAAAATGTGCATTTTATACTTAAAATGACTGCACAGATTCTATAAAATGTGACATATCAGACCTACCAAGAGATTTCACTCACAATTTTTGTAATCTAATCACAGAAAATAGTTCAAACACTAGACATACATATATATATATATATATATATCGGGGGCGTTTCCTCTGAGGAGGCAAGTGAGGCAGTGGCTCCTCAAAATATTAAATGAGAAAAAAATTTGTAGTACAGAAATAAAACAACATCAATATTACAAAATATAACATTGAAAGTGTATAAATCACTCGTTTTTCTAAAGAAACATTGTCCAACAGAGACACCACTAAAGCATGCGGTGGTTTTGGTGGGGGGTAATTGAAAATGAATGGGGGAAAGTCACATGAGAGGAGGTAATGCCACCATCGCGATATGACTGGTTATGTTCGGCTATGATTGGTTCATGCGATAAATCCCGCCTCTTGTGTTGATGCACGTTCCACGTTCGTGAATCAGTCTGAATGAACAACATAATGCTGCTAATGGGAAGAGTAATTTAAAAAAGTAAGTAAACAACTCGCACACTTAGATATAACCACTTTGTTACGTCAAAATAAGACTTAAAATGGCTTGAAAACATGATCTGTGGGAGTTTTTAGTCAGTAATCAGCTTGGTGAAATTGAAAGTAAATCTCTGTTTGTGACCAATATTTACCGAGCTTTTATGACTGATGATCTGAAAAATTCAAAAATAGTTAAAAGTTAACTATTAAAAAGAATAGCTGAACATAAGTTCACAAATAAAATATATTGTTTAAATTGTTACTGTGTTCTTTTTCAAATATCTCTTAAGTTTTTTATACTGTGCTTCAGAATACCATTAATTTATGAAATAGGCTTAAAAAACTGCCCTTCAACTCCTGTTACACACATATATAGACTATACATTTAAATAATTAAGATTACAAATAAAAAATAGGCGACTTTCGTTGTTTTGCCTATTTTGGCCTTCTGTCACATTAATTTGCTATTATTGATTAAATTGATACTAATCTTAAAGTAATAATCAAATACATCTTCACTAATATTTGAATAATAATTTCATTTTCATTTATGAAATATGGTATTCCTCAGACATGCTTTGCAACACTTGCATGACCTCTGTGCATTTGTAACTGAGCTTTTATGTATGTCTAATTTTTATTTATGCTTTATCGGGAAGTTCAAAAGTGAATTTATTTTTTATGTTTTACTAACCACATCAAAAGCTGTAAACACGTGGCAGTAATGATGGCTGGATTTCAGGTCCTTGGTGATGTACGCAAATGTGGACAGATCTTCAGGGTCCTGCGCGGCACATGAGATATTCCTGATCTCATGCTCTGCTATAATGTTCTAAACATCAGACAAAGAAATAAGAGGGAATCAAAATATCGGTTATTATTTATCAATAATATTTTTCTATTCTACATTTATAACATGAACTGTCAATATAATGTGACTTATAATAGCACTTGTAATATCTATTCAGTGCTTTGTCAGAATAATGTAATGTCCTTTGTCTTAATCACAATAAATTGCATGTCATTAAAGAAATTCAACTGCATTTTTATTGACTGACGGCCCTAATTTTTATCTTATTAAGGGAAATGAAAGTTACGATTACAATCTATGTATAAATTAGGATTAAATTGATGAGTACCTTGTTAGTGGCATCAATAAACTTGACGCCCTTATAGGAGACAGACAGTACTATGGTGGGAATCTTCTTCATCTGTTCTGTAGACTTCTTACAGAGAGGATGAGAGGAGGAGAGATCAGCAGACAGTCTTACAGTCTCTGACATTAACATTCATGAGGCCCCATCACACACTGACTGAGATCTGCTTAATACAAACTCAAACACACACTAAATTATTTACACGTAATGTCATTCAGTCCCCTGCAATAACCCAGATAGTGTGCCATCTCATGAGACAAACAAAAAGGGCCAAAATAACATTCTGCACTGTTTAAACTATGGCCTCATTGGGTTTGAAAGTTGGTGACATAATATACCGCATATAAAGATGCTGGAAAAAGGTGGTTTTAGCTGGTTTAGCTGGTCTCCCAGTCTGGTCAAGCTGGTGTTTAGTTGGTCTGTCAGCGGGAGACAAGCTGTCAAGTGCTCAAAACCTCTCTTACACCAGCAAACCAGACCAGGTTGAAAGACCACCTCAGGCTGCAGGGGCATAAATCACATGCGGCCGAGGATGATGATGAACTGCAGAGAAGTTGTCAGAGTGGAATATATATTCATCTGGACCTCATTTCCCCCCTCGCTCTCTCTCTGTCAGTGGTTTCCCTCTACTGTTCTGTACCTGCCAAAATATTCTGCTTAAAACAAAGAGTGAGAGACGGAGGACCTAAATTTACACCCTCTGAATGTATTAATGTGTTTGTGAAGAAGCAAGGGGCGGCAGGTCTCAAACTCTCTCGGCCTCATCAAAATGTGCAGCGGGGAGCAGAAAGGGGAGAGATGGAGAACAGATGGTGTTTTACATGCATACAAAAAGAGAGCGGGTGAACTGTCCTGCCGTGTTAAATAATCTCATGAGAACGGGGGGCCGGGGGCTGTTGAGGTAAGAGAAGGTATTCTGAGGTAAAGCGAAGTCGATGTATTCATACGCTGTGGGAAGTAGGCTATTTATACGATTATGAGAAGAGTCATAATTGGCCATAATATTATTTCCCTTCACACTGCCTTGTGTGCGTGTTCATCCATAATACACTGTGTTCTTACGTAGGCTTGTAAGAACAGAGACATTTCCTGTTTTCTCAATGACTGTGTGTCATAGTGACCTGAGGGCAGCAGGAGCATGACTAGACAGATTGTATAGTGGTTGCCATGGTGACAACTCTTACCCTCATTTTTGCGCAGGCATCATGCGTGGACTCTGTACCGCGCAACTCCTTCACCAATATAGAGCCCAGATACTGCAGAACAAACACACACAATCAGAAATGAGAAACACGTTCATATAGTTAGAGTATATGTATAAGATATTTAAAAAAAAAGGACAGACTACTATACAACTTTATTATTATTTAAAATTATTTTAAAATTATTTTATTATAAAAAATAAAATCTATATTCATTTCTAAATTAGATATTTTAATACTATTATATAAAGTTATTCTGATTTTAAATAATAATATTTTTATTAAATTTATTATGTATTAAAAAAATAGACATTTATATCTTTGTTATTTATAAATTATGAGTTTTCTCTAAAGCTAGTTTATAATTCATATAAAAATTTTTACTATTTAGTTTAACACGAGCTTGTACATATAAATGAGTTCTTTTATAATTGGCTAACCTATCTGCATGTGAAACTAGTTATAATGGTAATGTGGGCGGTCAAATGTTGAAGTACTCATGGTCCTGACAAGTCTACCTCAGTATTCAAATTACTATTTAAAATTTTTTTTTTTTTAATACATGATCTGGGTGGACTGGAGAGTTGCGTCAAGTATGTCTCTTTTATTTTAAAAGAGTAACAAAATCCTGATTAAGGAATTACTTTCCCAGCAGTAGGTGTGCACAGATTGTGCGTCACTGTGAGTACAACTGTCAGCTAAATCAATAACAAAATGGAATTACAATGAAGCGCGTAGGAAGAGATTGTTTGGAAAGAGCGTAGTTAGTGCCGTGATCTGGTGAAGTGTTACACTGCACTGCTGGGTATCGGACAAGGACAACCTTGAGAGCCAGCGGGCTGTGTTTCACATGAAAGCAATCTGGCATCTACAGTCAGGTCACATGAGTGTTTTGTAAAGCACACTGAGTGTAAAACCCAATCATCTTACGACTAGATGAGCCTGAAATGTTTATTGCCAAGACAAGCCGATGCTACGGTCACATTTTCAATCACAAAATAACATGCATATTATTTCCAAATCCACTCTAGACCATTAATCACACACATCTGTAGTTTAATTTAAGCGCACACTTTCTCTGTATCTGTGATTCTTCATTTTTATTACATTTCTTTTTTTTTAATTTATATATATTTATATATTTTTTTCATTTTAATACTTTATTTTTATTTTATTTTATTGAAATACTTTATATTTTAATATTTTTTTTATTACATTTCATTTTCTTGTAATATTTTATTTCATTTTAATATTGTTATTATTCTAACTATATTTTATTTATTTTATCATTTTATTTGCCAGATAGAATGATTTTCAAGTAATATAACATCAATAGTTAAAAAGAGTACGTTTTTGTGTTCATGTTTGTCAGGGAAGTGTCTCATTACTGACTTAAAGCACCATGAGAGTCAGGAACATCATCGTTTAAGTGTGATATCAATTGATTTTGCAACATTTTACTTCTAGTGGGATAAGCATTGATCCACAGATCTGTCCATTCCTTCACAGCTCTATACTGGGAATACACTCTTGACCTTTGGCCTCTGTGGGTCAGTCACACTTACACGAATGGACTCTGTTCATAAACTCCATCAGTGTTTTTGGCACAGGAGAATAAGCCAATCAAATTTACATGGCTGTTGCTAGGAAACAGAGTGGGTTTATGTAAGCTAATACTAGAGATGCTCGGGCCCAGAGAGAGCTGAAAAAAGCTGTATTGATTGAAGGTTAAAACACCATTTATTCACCACTAAATAACTAAAGGACTCACAGATAGCTTTCACGTTCACTTTTCTCTTTCGCTATCTGATGGCTTACAGGAGCTCGCCAAGGCCAAATTCGCATCTAAATTCTTCGGACGCTCACATTTAAAGTGTTTTTCAGTTCCTTTATGTGTTGTTTTTGTAGGGAAACCTGAGAAACATTTATCATTGTTCACTTCTAACACCCACACTTACATATGCTTCATAGTCACATGACTGGAATATAAGCTTCTCAGGATGGTGCTGCCAGTACTGCACTGGCGTAGAGGACGTCGCCTCGTTCGGAGGCCGTAACGTGATTGGCTCGCACCATTCCCCTTGCTGAAAAGGAGGGTAATGGAAAAACAAACATTAGTAATCAAATCAAGGTCCAGAGTTTAGGTTACAATCACAAAATCTGATGGTATTTTTTATTATTTTTTATACTTTATCGCTTTAAAGGGGTAATATGATGAGATTTCAATTTTTCCTTTCTCTTTGGAGTGTTACAAGCTCTTGGTGCATAAAGAAGATCTGTAAAGTTATTTTTAATGTTTTTGTCTCATCGCTCCGGGACACGGCATCACAATATGGTAAGGGGCGTAACATTCCGTCACACGCTTGAGGTATTCGGCCAATCACAACGCACTGGATAGCTGGCCAATCAGAGCACACCTTGCTTTTTCAGACCGATGAGCTTTGTAAAAATCGACGCGTTTCAGAAAGGCGGGGCATAGAGGAGAAACAGTAATGTACAGTATGTGGAAAATAATGTGATTTTTGAACCTTAAACCGCATAAACACATTTCATTACACCAAATACACAAAATAATGTTCTTTTTAGCAACATCATATGACCCCTTTAACACAACACCGTTTTGAACTAAACAGAAAACATTTAAGGTGTTTTGGCCATTCATTTACATGACAAAGATGGTTTGGAGGCCTGAAAATGCAAACTATACCGTTATCGTCTCTGCTGTCGTCTGTATGCATTAATGCAAAGAAAAAACATTTTCATTTTTAGTATGTTGTCGTGTAAATGTACCCATAGTTTTCTAGATTTTTTTTCATAGTTTTCTGATTTTTTGAAATTGAAAATAAAACACTTTACAAGAAAATACTACAGTTTTTCTACTTCAAATTTTGACTTTTAAATCAATGTTTCTTGCTGTTTCTTTGAATTTTTTGTGAAATTTACTAGCAATTTCTAAGAGAAAATCCTTTCTACAATTTAAGCAGTTCTGTTCAGCTTTTTGTATTCGGTCTAAAGCCCTTTTCTCACTCGTTCACTCTTTTTCTTTGTCTCTCTCTCCCTCTGTAATGATACATGGAGACACAGGGCAGGAAAAACTGATAAAGGGTAAAAGAAGAAGAGGACGTAAGGTCATTTTGCAACCTTTTATCATTACGTTTTGTGTGATAACTCATTCTATTCACAATCACTGCAAAACACACCGGCACGCGCATCAATGATAAGCTCACAATGAGAGATCATAGCCACAACATTCACAATCGCGTTTAACACACCACAATGCTGATTTATTGTGATATTATCAGGACATAAAGGTGCACGAAGCACAATTGGTCACACCAAAACTGGAGGACACAAGTGACGCAAGTGCACTAACTCACCATACTGACTTGTGCCATCTGTCTCTCTAGTTTCGAGCGCGGCACATCCTCGAAGTAGTTGTCGTTGCGTCTGCGTCTGGCGTCGGCCTGCATGATGAGGTGCTGGACGTCCAGGGAGCCGGCGTTGGGATAGGCCTGACTCAGAGAAGGGGACAGCTGAGGTGGAGTGTGGTTCCCGGTGGGCTCCTGCGGGAGGGCGATGAAGAAAAGGTTTTGGGTGGTTAGTAGAGCAACTGCCTTTGAGATGAATGGGAATGCTAACGGACAGCTTTCTCTAGGGATTTTCTTATTGGAGGTCTAGCTGTGTGCCTGTTTTTGCTTTGTGTTTGAATTCATTTTTTAGTCATACGGCCCACTGTTTCTACATCAGACAGTCCTCGTCCTTTGATTAAGAAGGAATATAAGCTGTGGCCCAAAGGAACTCTGATTTCTGTTGCTCTGGACTGGCTTTGGTATCGATTTGACTCCTGGAAAAGAGTTTGAGAGCAGCTGTCTGATCCAGCCTGGAAGATCAAGTTAAATCCCTGGAGCGGCTCAGGGCATAAGAATGCCATCGCTCTCAAGATAAGACTAAATTGCACAGAAAATGACATTTTCTGTTTTCTTAAAAACATTTCTCTGTCTAAACATAAAATACTGCATACAGCATAATGAGTGACATTTAGGATGAACATTACATTTATCATTGCTAGGTGACTGACAACATAACAGACATAATGTGAGGGGAGCTTTTGTTGGAGAAAGAGGAAGATTTGGACTCACCCTTAGAGAGATGGCCCGTGGTGGTTTCTGTGGAGGGTCTTCGTGCAGTCGATCTCCAAGTGACGCTAGTATTCTTTTCCTGTGGCCGATCAAATTAATCTTAAGAACCTGAAAGAGAGAAAGAGACGGGGAAAAGTGAGTGCTGTGCATTTATTCCTGTGAGTTTAGTCCTCTGAAATTTGGGGCAAATTCACTAAACAGTTTTGTCACTTTTGTGCAGAGTATTGCAGCGCGAAAAACTCATTTGTATCACCACCTTCAAGTTTCAAGCCAACACGAAATCAAAATGAACTTGCTTGTTAATGAAACTTCCTGGTTTTATCTGTGGATGGTATTCTAAATTAAAATAACATATAAAACATTGTCATAAATTTTAATAAAATGTAATTTGTTCCAGCACGTAGCAATAATAATAATAGAAGTAACATAAAATGCAATGGATGAATGAATGTTTTCATGAACTTCAATAAGTCCATACATGTTTTAATAAATTTTAATAAAATGTAACTTGCTCCAGCACATACTGGATCATACTAACTCGCGTTTGGTGTGCAATGAATTTGTGAACTGCTAACTTATATATAGTAACCATATTCTAAAATTCTCTGAAATAGAATTCACTGTGCCATATTTCAATCCAATAATTACATTTTATTCAGTGTAAACATGCCTTCTTTCCAAACTTCCTTCAGTGAATCGGGTGCTAAAACCACACAGACAGCGTTTTATATTCACTTTGTGTCTGTTCTATACAACTACAAAGTTTTTGTCCTCAGGAGCTTTTGTTTTACTGTCTGAAGTGCATTAGGGGTGTAATAATAGTAAAGGATGGTCACTAAAGAATCCCGGTCAATCTGATGAAACTTAAAGAACACACACACACAGAAAGAGACCACAAACACACAAAGATCAATAATGTCTCTAAGACTCCTACTTTTTCAGTCTGCCCCATTTTTTCTCTCTCTCTCTCTCTCACACACACACACACACACACACACACTCACACTCAAACACATAAATACCGCAACCTCAACGAACAGGGAATTACTCCACCCAGTTAATGAACAGTGTTCTGTCACTCAGTTGAGCCATTACTGTAAACCAGGTTTCACAGAGGCATCTAATGCATGTTAAAAAGCTGCTTTAGTCACAACACACATGGTAGCTTCTCATTGGCCGCCTCATTTCTGTCCCTATAGCAACAATTTTCTCTAGCTTCATATAAAATGATCACCACTATTTTATCCTAGAAAATCAAATCAATGGGAGGATATTTCCTTTCAGCACAAATCCTGGTTTTCGATTACGACACCGTGTCTGGAACTGACAATCCAATGCTGAGATTATGACCTGCAGATAAAGGAGCAGAGCTTCCATAATTGTCCATGTCCATGACTCTTCCATGACCTTCCCAGTTCATGACTACTGGATAAGGATATTTGACAATAATTGAGACACTAGTTTTCCCATTTATTTGCAAAATGAATCGACTGGTTTGAGTGTTTTTGAATGATTCATTGGTGGAAAAAACACACAAAAATTCACACACGAAAAAAGAGGCTTCTGAAATGTAGATATCCTTCGAGCAAGTCTTACTTTTTACAAGAAATTTATTTAGCCAACTGAATATTTCAGAGCAGATGGGATAGAAAAATATGCATTGAATAATTTACTTTAATTATTATATATTATAATATGTAATTTATTAAAATGTTCTGGTGTTAACATGTGTGTGAAAGAATATTACCAATATTTAGATTTTTGTTTAATACAGTTGCCCACTGTGAACACCTTCACTTCCCTCAGTACCAAATCCATTCCAAGAAAGGAAAAACAAATGTCTGCAGGCTAAACAATTGTTCATACTGGCTAAAATACCTCCATCTTCATGGGCAGAACTACTTACAGGAGCCACACATTTTAACGCTTTGGGTTAATGATCCCGTGTTTGTCTTTAAAGCCTCTCATGTCTAAAATAAATTAGTGTAAGGAGGTTTAGGATTGTGTGCACCAGAGGCTCATTAACCCTGTTTAAACCCTCTGGAGATGCCACAAACAAGCCAATCTGAAGCAGCCAGCAGCCGCTCTCCCTCAGGCCCACGCTGGCCAGATTACAGGTGGTTAGGGCAACAGAGACTGGAACTGGACGGAAAACCCTTCAGGACAACAGCAGGATGTGTGCTTGCTGAAATTAGACAGTCTGCTTGAGATAACTGGCCAGTTTGGGAGTTTAAACCACATAAAACGTGATTTCAATGTGCCTGGAGGTTTCACATGAGAAATAAAGTACACAAACACACAAGGACACAGCTATGCTTGTCTGAAGTAGTCAGACTTGTGTTTTTGACTAGTGACGAAGTCTGGTCCACTTCGTAGGTTATTCTGGCCAAGAATGATTCCTGCTCAGTTCTCGGTAGGGTTGACTGATATAGACATCTAAAAGTTCTACAATTTTCAAAAATATATATATATTTCTCAGTCTTTTCAACCCCATTTAATACACATTCATTTGTATTTAGTCTGAAATACATAAAACAAAAATGTAATAATGTAGTCTGTACCATATTGATTATATGTGAATGTGATTTTTTTTTTAATCGTACTGGCAGATACTATATATTTAATTGTAAATACTCATTTTCCACATATTTACATTACCTTTGCCATCATCAAAGTTAACACTAATAATTTAATAATACTGTTAAATATAATCTTTAGCCAATCTCAAAATGAATATCTATTTTTCATATGGTATATTATAATGTGATGCATACATTTACTTGTAGCATTTAAATTTAGTATTTTATTTATGTATTTTAAAAAATGGTAGTGAATTTTAATAACAGCCATAACATGCAAATAATTATTTTTTAAAATGTAAATAACGACGTAGTAGTGTCAACAGACCTTTGATTGCATAAACCTTGCGAGCATTTTGACTAGAAAACCTAGATCTTCATTGGATGCAATAATTAGCAGCCCTTGTAAAGACTAAGTAAAGCCAGCAGTAAAGCCAGCCAATCAGATTGAGGCTTGCAAACTTAATAATGCTCGTGCCATTCTTGCAGCCATGCATCAATAGTTCTTTAAATCTGAATACAGAAATGTAGAAGTTAATATAAGCTATTTATATTCCTGCTTGCATGCCATTGCAGTAGGAATCGGACAAGCTAAAGGAGAGAAAACAGGAGGAAATGAACAAAGAGAGGATGCTGAGTGTGTAAGGTTCAATACTGCCTTACTGCATGACGGTAAAAAGCAGAGGAGATTGAATTTAATTTAAATGCAAATGTGCAGAACAGGCTGCAGTGGAGATGCAATGTGCCATGGAGAAATACTGTACAGACTGGACGACAGCGCAAACGGCTCTATCACACAAGCGGAGCTTGTATGATATGTATAAGACTCGCATTACACATGCAGCAGGGGTGATAAAGAGAAGCAGCCATGTGTTTTAATCACTGCGACTGCTCGCGAAAATAACCGCACCACCGGGTACAGTATGCTGACTGTGGTGTAAGCTACTGAGAGAAAGCATCAGAGCTGCATCCTAATTCACATTCTAACTGTACTGAATATGAGATTAGGATTCATAGTGCACTAAATATAGTATGGCAAAGGTGCCTGGATGTATTTTTTGGTAGATTTTCAGGCATTTGTGAATTGCTTGAGCTAATACTCACTAAAAGCTCATTGAAAAGCACTTTGTAACGGTTCTCTTTCGACTTTTCCAGTAACAGTTCTTTTTCTGTAACAGTAACAGTGTATGAACCTAAAAATGATGCCACTCCTGCATAAATCCTAAGCAAAATGAATCCGTTCTAACTGCTCATCAAAGCACTCCTGCACAAACGGTTGCACTCAATTCAATTCAGTTTAAACAAATTTGTTAACTTCATATTTCATGTTTGAGGCCCAGTGATTACAAAGGTAATGCTTTTAGCTAGATGCTAATGCTACATACAAATGCAAACAGTACAGAAAAAAGGCAATACATGTAAAAATACATTTAAATAAATCTTAAATAAAATTAAATATAAATATTAGATCAACTTAAACCTTAAAAACTAAAATACTTAAGTTGAACTACTACATTTACAAAAATTTAAGCTGAAATAAAAACTATTAAAAAAAATAAGAACTAATAAAATTATGATAAAAGCATGTTACAAAATTACAAAATTTGAAACTAAAATTAAAATGAAATAAGAAGTTATTTCAGAATAATAATAAATACTATAATAGTATACATTTTTGTTGTAGTAAATAGTTCTTTCTTGCTACATGGGTCTTGTTGCTCCTTCTTTCAGTCTATGATTTGCCTACGATTAAAATACTAGGAATAAAAACTGTGATTCTACTGTGAAAGACAGACTAAAGGGCAAAGAATGGAAGCTGTTAGTGTGTAAACTCTGATTAAGAAACACCCAACTGCTTTACAGGACAATAAAGTGCAACTGCAGTTATCCAACAGCATGCTGCCGACCTTTCAAATCCAAAATCTTGATTTGCAACAAATTAATGCAGTCAAATTAGTGTGTTTATCTGCCAGTCAGTTAGGCCTATTTGACACCTAATCAGGCAGATCCTCATTGTGCATTCATTGGACAAAGAAAATCAGGGAGTGTGTGAAAGATTTGGGCACTCTGTAAAAAGAGAACAGCACAAACCATAGAGACCATTGACATTTTTACACAATAATTGAAGTGCTGTTAAAAACATTCAGCCGTTTCATGCATAATGGAGTCTTGTGAAGTCTCTTCTTTTCGGTGGATGTAATTGCTGCAGTGTTGGATGTTAAATGACAGTTAATCCCATTAGATTAGAGAAAGTGAGCAGGAAGCAGGTCTGAAGAGGGATTAACCTCAGCGGTCCAGCGGCAGTAGTGTAATCTCCACACCAGACGTGCACAAACTCCTGAATGAGTCTGAAACATTGTTGACATGGAGGGCTGATACACACACACACATACTTTTTTCTATACCAGTTTAATACGCAGAGACAACTAAATATTCAGCGGCTGATTCTCCCAAAACATTTCACACTTCCCCAGAAAGCTTGGCACAGCAACTTTGGCTCAACCAATGGCTTGAGTTTGGGAGCGGGACTATCTGTTTATTGACCAATGGAAGATGGGGGGAGTGTTTGGGAAACCTTCTTGACACGATTATTTTTAAAGCTTCAATTGGTGATGCTAGTGGCACAAAAATTAAATGCTTCACCTTTAACATTTGTTTCTAGTCTTGTTGTCCATGATGCATTAGTGTTATTTTAGTATTTTTTATATACTATTATAGTCTTTATGGTAACAATTTATTTTAAGGACCAATTCTCACTATTAACTAGCTGCTTATTAGCATGCATATTACTAGCATACTGGCTGTTTATTAGTACTTATAAAGCACATATTAATGCCTTATTCTACATGACTATATTTTTAGATCCCTTAATCCTACCCCATACCTAAACTTAACAACTACCTTACTAACTATTAATGAGCATCAAATTAGGAGTTTATTGAGGGAAAACTCTTAATTAATGCGAGTACATGTTCCCCATTCTAAAGTGTTACCGTCTTTATTAATATTTAGAATTTTTATTTTTAGATATTTCAGTTACCTTTTAAATTTTAGTTTTGGTTGTAGTAATTTATACGTTTTGTCAATTTTATATTTCTATTTAGCTTTATTTTATTTTTATTTCCGTTTTAATAATTTTAGTACTTTGATTTCAGTTAGTTACCAAGGCAACATTTCTTATTACGTTAAGTTTTATTTCAAATAACGAAAACTGATTTTTTTATAGTTTTAGTTAACAATAACAACACTGCAGTGTACAAAAAAAAGCTCTTTCACGTCAACTAAGCCAAAGTGAAAGTGACCAACCAAATGAAAACATTTTTAAAAAGGCCTAATTTGTTTGCTGATCTATACTAGTTCTCCCAGTCTGGTCACGCTGGTCTGAAAGCTGGTTTTACAGGGGTTTTGGACACCTTTCCATAAATCAGGCCAAAAGACAAGCTGGCCACCCAGATAAACCCACTAAACACCAACTTGGCCAGACTGAGAGACCATCTTAAAACAACTAAAGCCAACTTAAACTAGCTAAGACCTACGAATAAGCCTATTAAACTGGCCTTTTTCAAGCAGGAAAACGATAATGAATAATAAAATAGGTGACTACCAAAAGCCTTTCTAAAATATTGCAAACTGTTAAAGCAATTTAATGTTGACTAACATGAAAGTAAATGCAATAATAAGAAACAATGCCTAATTTCCCAAAAGCATTGAAATTGGGATTGTTGAATTGCTCTCAAGGATGAACTTGCTCCCAGTCAATAGTGGTTGTCGATTTTTTTTTTCTTCGTTCTCGCCTGTAACGTCCACTTTTCACAATTCACGATCCAATCAAGTCCCGCCTTAAATCTTTTTCGCCTTTTGACCATCCCGATTCACTCAGAAATACATCATAAGAGTAATATGGGCTGCGAATGCCGTTTGAAGACAGTAAAACGAAAGGTTAAAACTCCATACGTAAAATGTCTCTATAACGATCAAGCTCTTCTTTAAAGGTCAAGTCAGGCCAGAGCAATACTTCTCAGCCACATAACTCTCTATGATCTCATGCTTGAGGCACCAGCAGACATAAGTAATAGAGCTCAGAATGAGCTGTGGTATAGATGAGCAGTTCCTCCTAATTGAGGGAGCGGAGGCGCAGATGCTGATGGGGAGGATGGGAATACAGTACTGTTTGTGCTTACAGCAGCATTCATGCATTGGATTTTAATGATCATGGAAACACAAAGTCTCTCTTTTATTCACCCGCTCACTGTTTTCCCCTCTTTTGACCTCCATCCCACAATCCAATGCTCCTTGTCCCAAAAACCATCTAGCCAGTAACCAAGATCACCAACTGACAAGTTGATAATTTTATTTTTGCCTTTGTTTGTTTTAGTTTTAATAGTTTTAGCATGGCTGCTTTAAAGGGGTCATATGATGTTGCTAAAAAGAACATTATTTTGTGTATTTGGTGTAATGAAATGTGTTTATGTGGTTTTAAATAAACACATTATTTTCCACAATGAACAGCTTGTAACACTCCAAAGAGAAAGGAAAACTTGAAATCGCTACAGCTAACAGTGTATATTCACAACAAGTACAAACAACAAACAGTGATGTTGAGTAGTTTATTTTTCTCTCTCCCTCTTTTTTTAGTTTTAATGTTTAGCATCGCTGCTAAATGAATTAAGAGGAGCAACTTCCCTGAGAGCATTTTAGCATGGTAATAGCTAACATGCTAACAGTGTATTCACAACCACTACCAGCGACAACAAAGTGATGCCAACTAGTTTATTTTCTTCAGTTTTTTTTTTTGCTTTAGTTTTAATATTTATAGCATCCCTGCTTTAAAGAAGATGAATGAAGAGATGCAACTTCTCTACGAGGGTTTTAGCATGCTAACGGCTAAATGTGTATTCACAATCAAAACCAACCACAACCAGTTATGTCGACTAATTTTTTATTATTTTTTTTTTTTAGTTGCCATATTTTTTTAGCATGACTGCTTTAAAAAGTATGAATTAAGAGACTTAACTTCTCTGAGAGGATTTTAGCATGCTAATGGCTAACATGAAAATTTTTAAGACCGTGTATCCTTTTTGAAACGTAACTTCTCCATTTGGTTCCATTCTGTTGCGTTCTTCCTTAAAGGGGTCATATGATGCGATTTCAGGTTTTCCTTTCTCTTTGGAGTGTTACAAGCTGATTGTGCATAGATAAGATCCCTGAAGTTGCAAAGACTAAAGTCTCAAAACCAAAGAGATATTCTTTATCAAATTTAAGACTCTGCCACGCCCCCCTAAAACGGCTCGTTCTAACACACCCCCACATATCTACGCCACTATGTGGAAATATTTGCGTAATGCCGCCCAAATGTTCACGCAAAGAAAGAAGGCGTGGTTTCAGTAACCGCAGTTAGTGTTGAAGCAGCCATGTCAGGGAGACGCTGTGTGTTTCTAGGTGAAAGCAAAAGCACTTTATTTGGCCTTCC
>NW_015552565.1:551146-556902 GCF_001515605.1 Sinocyclocheilus anshuiensis
CTGTTCAAATGCGGAGTTTTGCGCATCGTGTGTGTGCGCGCAAGAGAGAGAGAGACAGACAGGGACAGGGTCACATCACAGTGGAGTCAGCTGTCTTAACCATGGCTTGTGTACTGCAAACACATACCAGCTTCATCACTGTGTCTGTCACGCGAATCTGTTCCCCTTTCGGGCTTGAACTGATGGTAAAACTAATGACATTATTTACTGTCTTTACATTTATTTTGAAAGATGAAGCTCGCGATTATGGTAAGGGGCGTTACATTTCCAACGAGTGCTTGCGGTGTTCGGCCAATCACAATGCACTGGGTCAGCTGGCCAATCAGAGCAGACTGCGCTTGTCGGAAGGAGGGACTTTGTAGAAAACGAAGCGTTTGAGAGAGGCGGGGCATAGAGGACCTACAATAATGTACAGTATTTGAAAAATAATGTGTTTTTTGAACATTAAAGCATGTCAACATATTCGGTTACACCAAATAATGATCTTTAAAAAAGCATCATATGACCCCTTTAAGATCGACTGGTCGACCAATTGTTCAAACATCTCACCGACTAGTCAATTACAGTATGAAAATAAGTCGTTTTGCTCCAACCTCCCCCATTTCTTCAATTGTCTTTCTCTCTCTAATGGACAACATGCAAAGCACATTGACTGGCTAATGAGCTGTAAAGCTCACAAGATTGGTTGAATAACGTTTAAGCCCTCGAAAACTAGCCGTGAGCACTTTGGTTTCTTCTGCTTGACGTCACCCTTCCGTACCAATCTCTTTCAGTAACTCAATATTACTTTCATATGCCATAAAATCTTTTCCTTGAAATGCTAAATACCATGTGGCGTGTCTGCCTTGCTACAGCGGACGAAATGTAGAGAGCCAATCACCGCAGACATAACAGGTTTTTACTGCCAGGATTATTCTCCAGCACAACCCACACAGTGAACGTAATGAGGTCTAGTGTATGTGCGTGTACAATGTGTCCACAAATCTTCCTGATCTCCTGCGGTCTGTGGCTACTTTATCGGTCTACACGGATTTGCTTGGAACAGTGCTAATTTGTTCATTTTTCATCACTAGTATTGGCGGTTTTCAGGTCGCTGAGGGACGTCAGTCCAGTGGATGCTGCTTGGTGTCCAGTCAACAACTAGCCACCTCATGAGGAGCCAGATCCAGTCCATCTGCAGCAGGTACAATTCAAACAAGCCCAAGGCCACCATTGTCACGGCAACTCAACGTTATCCATCTCAGATCCATTTATAACCAGCGCCTCCTAACCAGGGGACAACTGGAAAGGAACCAGAGCCTGCCAGTTACCTAGCAACTATGGAGCGAGTGCTGGTGCTATGCGTAAAAATCCAGCAGGCCTCTGAGGCAACGTAAAGGAGGATATACAGCAGTACGTCGGACCAATGCTGTGGGGTTTGACTGCAAATGTGAGGACGTGATGAGCCAATGAAGGGACACGTCACATTTCTGCATTTACCAATGATAATAAGGGAATGCAGCGGCGTGAGTCCTGTCTATGCAGGGATCAGAAGGAATCAAGAGAAAAAGTCAGCCTCCAACACAAAGATGAGAAGAAAAAAAAGACATCATGACAGTTTCTCTCGTTTCTCTCTCACTTTCTACACGCATTCTCACTCTCTCTCTCACACACTCCTACTCATTCTTGCACACAAACCCACAGACATGCCAGACCAAGAATAAAACTGTGGAACATGCAGAAAAAAATCATGCAGTGTGGAACATTAGTGAGAACAATGTGATTTTACTAAACAGTAAAACCGTGCAAAATTGAATATTGTCAAAATTGACTAGTCAGTGGGTTGCCTGGAAAAAATTAGTCAACAAATTGCCCATTAATAAACAAACGGGCTGACTCGATCACATACACTTCTTACATAATATGTAATCTTGCATTGAAAGCAGTTGGAATGAATTTAAAAACACAAATTATAGATATATACTCACAACCTTTCAAAAGTTTGTAATCGGAAAAACTGTATTTATTTGATCAAAGATACAGAAAAGAAACAGTAATGTTGTGATTTTTACTATTTAAAATAATCATTTTTTTTATTTAATATATTTTAAAGTGTAATTTATTCCTGTGATGGCAAAGCTGAATTTTCAGTATAATTACTCGAGTTGTCAGTGTCACATGATCCTTCAGAAATTGTTCAAATATGCTGACTTGCTGCTCATTTCTTATTATTATCAATATTGAAAACAGTTCAATTTCTACTTTAATATTTTTTGTGGAGAATGTGATAATTAATTTCAGGATTCTTTGATGAATAGGAAGTTCAAAAGAACAGTTTTTTTTTTTTTTAAATAGAAATCTTTTGCAACATTATCCATGCATTTAAGGTTAATGTTGATCAATTTAAGGCATCCATGCAGAATGAAACTATTAATTTCTTAAAAAAAAAAAAACTGACCCTAAACCTCTGAATGGTACTGTATATAAGTTTGATATATTTGTTGGATGACCATTATGACCAATCTCAACTAAATAGGCCACTAGACCATTTCCATATAAATTACTAAGAAATGCAATCCCCTAATCCAATATATATCAAATCAGAAAAGCATGCATGCAACGTATAGTCCATCAAATCCATTCCAAATTAATCTCATAAAGTGATCATCTGAATTAGGCTTGCTTGTGGTGTTAAGAATTTAGTTTTCGTCAGCGCTCGCCGCTGTCCACAGCAACATAAGGACCAACAGCAGGCAGATCAACAGCATTAGATCGGCAGCCCTGTCAAATCCCGCACAGCACCAGGCCACTGATTGGATCCAAGCTTCAAAACACCACAGGATAAAACAGCAGAGGGCCCGGAAGTGTCCTCGCATGACACCTGCACCCTACATGGAACGATAGATCTTGCTTTTATGTAAGCGAAAAGTCTTAACTGCACAAATTCTAATTCTGGAGTGGCTCGAAAATGCCAAAGTCTGTGACAGTGAACAGAATACTGCAAATGAGACATGAGACATAACTACTGTACCCTGTTAATGTGGTGTAAAATCACTAGCTAAGACGGCAGGAGGAGATTTACGCTCAACTGACTGATGTCACGTCTGATATGACTCTAGTGTTGATGGACCTGATCTGTGCAGATGCTGCAGTCAAGTGCTGCATGTGTAAAACAGCATAAAACCTCTCCCTTCAAAGCCAATATGAAGCAGCATTCGAAACCTATTTTAGTTCTGCAACATGTGACATTTCTGACTGAAACAGGATTTCAAGTCGACTTAAAATTCTCTTTGTTCATCTACACAATTAAAAATGAATAAATTAATCAAGATTTAATCAGCTGCAGAGAAACATCTACGCTAAACACTCCAACCAAAACTCGAAGGACAACCTGGACTTTCCAGAGTAGTTGTTTCTGGGAAGTAGCTTGGAGTTTGATCTATTTATTTTAAGAAGGACTGTGTTTTTCCTTCTAAACTGCAGATTTGGTGCTTCAAATTCAATAAAAATCTGCGGAATGCTATAAGATAGTAAAATATCTTGCTCTGTGGCTGGACTGTGAAGCCATAACTGAATAATTGATCAAAAGATAAATGCTATATAGGTTGCTGTGACTAAAGACACACAAACAGGCAAAATTGGAGTTTAGAAACAAATATAAGCTCTGTAGTTGACACTGGAAGTGAAATTCTGAAGACGTAAATTCACAGCCAATCAGAACATATTTGATATTTCATATACTGAAGCAAGTTTCTGCACCAAAAAGACTTTTCAGTGAGTACAAATAGCATTCAATTACATTTTTTTTCCTCCTTATTTTGACATGGACTTCGCAGCACAGGATACTAGCTAGTGAAGGGCTTGGTACCTAGCCAATCAGCTCAGATCATGATGTCATTTATCTGCAGCTCAGGTGATTGGCTAAAAAAAAAAAAAAAAATTAACTTCAGTCGAGTAGCTGGTATTACAGACCTGATTGCGAGTAACTTGGTTTATATTCAACTATCAGTTGTAGTTGGCGTAAAATTAACCAATTAAACTATACTACAATTTACCTGAATCCATAAGTGCACATTTTCAGTCCATACTGCAGTGCTGTACCCTCAGACTCATCAATGCTAATTGGTGTAAGGTGTCTGAAACTAGAGCATCAGCAAACAACTTCTTTCTTCATTCCACTGATGGGAAAACCATCTGGAACTGTAGTGAACTACATAAAAGCCCCACCCTGGTAAAAACCGCCCCCCAAAAAAATTCCAAATATCTAGCCTCCGGCAAAGTTAAGTCAGAAGAAATGCACTGTGAGAACATTTTGCCGCACCCTCTGAGACTTCAAAGATTATTGGCAGCTTTATTTGTGTTATGAGAAGGCTTACACCATCCACATGTGGACAGCGTAGCTGTGAGATTATGTCTAATACACCAGGGCTGATCCATAGCACAGTGGGTCCCACTTTCATTATGCAACACCTCCTCACTGCTGTTCCGTTCTGATCCTCTGTGACTCTTTCACTGCTGACTGCAGAACTGAGCTAATGCAGCCTAATGGAGATGTCTGCTTGCCTTCATCCCGAGGCACAGTCATTCTCACCACTGTGCCATCTACAGATTACCTGGGCCATGAGGTAAACACTTCGACCTTAGAAAGTCCTAGAGGAAAGCATACACGTGAACACAACGACGAGGAATGCATGACGTATTATAGGGTAAAAATGATATGAATTTATCACAGGAAGTGTATATAAGTTCTATGAAGTATTTTTTTAGGCATGCATGTGTGTAATATATATATATATATATACTATCAATGAATAATAATAAAAATAAAATTGTATATTTTTAAATATATAAACTATATTCATATTTATAAAAAACTTAACGACATTAAAAAATGTATTACTAAATAAATAAACATCAAACATTAAAAGCACACAATTTATAAAATAATAAATTAATATAAAATACATTTATGTGTCAATAAATCACTAAACAAAATATATTTATTTACAAAATAAATCAAAAGAAATACAAAAATGTATGAAATGTATGAAAAATGGATATTCTTGTTAAGTTTTGTAAAGATTACATTCATTCCTAGTCATCTTAATGATTAACATTAAAGGAATGTTAGGTGACAGCAAAAGTAATATAAATGTAAAATCAGGCAAAATTAGCAAGCACAATAAAATATTCAATATTGGTTGATGAAAAAAAATTAAATATGAAAAATGTGAGGGGAAAAAAAAAAATCTAATATCGGCCGATAACTGACAGTGTATGGTTCCGATATAATACAAATGGGTTTTTTTTCCTTGACTATTTTATTTTAAATGTTCCCTCGGTGTGACAAATTAATTTTTTACATTCCATGTAGCTCAATTAATGAGCTCATAAAAGCTGCATGCATGATAATTACAAAAACAATTCTCTTGGGAAACTTACATGTCCTGCGTGCGGTATGAAATGCAATGCTCTGTCCAAAACTATTTTAAATGTCAACCAACCATGTACAGAGATTCTACAAACTAATACATACACCACTGCATGTGCACACGCACATCATATAAACCGAACAGCGTATAATCGAGCGTGATGCGTAAAATCACCAAAGTAATAAAGAAACTACAGTATGGTGCAAAGTAGCTGGGGATGACAGATCACTCACTGACAGACACATAAAAGAAACAGCGAATATTTAGCAGAAAAAGCAGGAAGCAGTGGCTGGTACTGCAGAGAGCAGAAAACAAAAGCTTTAACAGTGCATTAATCTAAAAAAA
>NW_015552565.1:556918-568872 GCF_001515605.1 Sinocyclocheilus anshuiensis
ACAAAAGCTTTAACATTGCATTAATCTAAAAAAAAAAAAAAAAAACAAGCACAAAGGCAGCACAATGCCTACTAATCCACCTTCTGCTTCACTCTTCCTCTAGTGCCAGTGACTTACCCAGAGTTTCGGCGCTCATCCGCACAGTCCTCCGTCCCCAAACATCCAAGAGCCCTTGCGAGGGTCCTGGCCTGCTTTGACAAGTCGTCTGAAAACTCTGGCTTTCTTATAGAGCATAAAAGCGCAAACCTGCATGCATATTTCTGTGGCGGCTACGAGAATTACAAATTTTTTTCCCACACTCTTTTCTCTCTAGTCTCCTCACACTAACAAACGGCAGAGGTTTGTACTCCAGCAACAACGGTCTGTATCTGAACACGTCACTCTCCTTCTCCTCCTCCTCCTCCTCGTTCGTGCTGTCCACCTGGTTACTATGGATACCCTGCTCCCATCCAGCGAGGAGCCGCCGCGTTTGCGTGCCGTAGCAGGAGTGCAGCGCAGGTGACCATTTCCTTGGTTCGTGAAGCAGCGCTAGTGTGAGACGGGAGACTGAAGGTCCTTAACTCACTCTCTGCTTTCTCCGCCTCACTCTCCCGTATCCGTTTCCCCTCCCTCTCTCTCTCTCTCTCTCTTTCCGAAGCTTCATTGTTTAACTTGAGTTCCACAGCTCAGCTGTCGCACACTGCAGTAAGATTGCAATACATTCATCCTGGTCTCGTTTGTTCTTTGTTTGAAACACAACATCATCTTAAGCCTGGCTGACAACATTTCAGAGTTGGCTGTTGGGAAACATGACTGTCATCCAACAAACACCAACTGGACTAACAAGCTGATCCAACAAAACCCAACAAGCGTTGAAGTTGCTGTTTGCAGCGTGAAATAGCCTTAATTCAGCTGACTTATGGTCGGTCTTTCACCTTAAGGCTAGCAGACAAATACCAACATGACAGCCGACAGTTATGGCTCTCAACATTCAAAATGTGTGAGGGATATATGTACATGTAGGTTATATAAAGACGCCTGACAGAAATAGATCCTGCAGCAGCGCTCCTATACTTGACTCACTAGCAGAAAACAAATTTGTCAAACTGCATCAAAATGTGCAATGCAAAATATATCGATACCATATTAGTTATCCAATATTAGAGATTTTTTTTGTTATTATTTATGGTATCAACCAATATCGGCTATTTAATGCTCTTTTTTTAATTTAGATTACCTTTACCTAGATTACTTTGCTTAGACTACCTCTAATGCTCACCTCAATTTAATCTTTAAAACACTAATAATTTAATAACACTAAAATATGATCTTTATCACATTATAAATGAATACATTAAATGAACAATTTTTTTCATACTATACATTGCAATGTTGTGATGGAAAAATTTACTGTTAGCATTAAATCAAGCATAACTTGAAAATATCTGTCATAGAGCATGAGCCTGAAGCATGCTGAATTTTTTACCAAAGATTGAAGCCGTCCACCAAAAGTGTGAAACAAATAAAATTCATGTTGTGAGCGTGAAGGCACAAATTATGTACAAACACATTTGTGACAAATATACTATCATTCAAAAGTTTTGGGGCAGTAAAAATGTTATTTTGAAAGAAATAAAAGACTTTTATTCAGCAAAGATGCATTAAACTGATCAAAAGTGACAGTAAAAGCATTCATAATGTCTATTCATCAAAGAATGAACCACTGCACTGGTTTCCAAAAAATATATATTGCTGTTTTTAACATTGATAATAATAAGATATGTTTCATAAGCACAAAATCATCATATTAGAATGAATTCTGGAGGATCATGTGACACTGAAGACTGAAGTAATGGCTGCTGAAAATACAGCTTTGCATCACAGGAATAAATTATATTTTAAAATATATTCAAATAGAAAAGTTATTTTACATTTTAATAATATTACACAATATGCAATTCTTTTAAAAACACTAATGTATTAAAAAAAATTAAATCTTACCAACCTCAAACATTTGAACAGTAGTGTAAAGCATAATATAAAGTCACCCAGTCATTATCACAAAATAAATCAGTTAATAAATCAAAAACTGTTTTGTCTCTGTTCTGATGCGATACCCTGATTACATGGCTAAAAAATTGGTTGCCTTGGACAACGGTTGGTTATACAGTTTGGTGATATTTAAACAAAAATATTTGACTGTGAAATGACCAATCAGAATCCAGTATTCCACTGAGCCATGTAATAAATACATTTTACTGTTTGAAATCCAAGCCTCCTCTATGAACGTCACGCTTAATCTATCTTTTATGAGGGTGCTTGATGGCCGTCCTTAAGAAACAGCCCTCTCATGGGCCGCTGGGGCGTGAGGGGCCACTGGATCTTCTTGATACCCATCAGCAGAATCTGTACTGGGGGAATAATCTCAGCTCACCCCCACCGCAAGAACAACACTCGCATGGTCATGGGCCAAAAATGTGTCAGTATGCGTCAGTTCAACACATGAACCCACAGACCTACCCACCCACACTCGTACATCTACAACACACACACACTTACATATACAGAACAGCCCTCAATGTGTCTTTTGGTGTTAAAGCAAATGTTTTATCATCGTTAAGGTGTGAGGGAGTGTAATACGGGTGCCAAAAGGGAAGAACAGATAGACAGAAAAAAAAGGGGGAGACTGTGTGTGTGTTTGATGGGCCTGCTGTGTTAACGAAGGCAGTAGCCATCTGCTAGTGTAAGAAAAGACAATTTGCAATCTGTGCATTTGGAGAGGTGACAGGAAGTAATGAAAACAGGAATGCAACACAAAGGACATGGAAATGCATTACAACACACACACACACACACACACACACACACACAGAGTCTGTGAATCGTAAGTGTCGGACCACGCACACTTAAAGGATACATGCCCTTACACACTTACTCACACACAAACACGTCAGTTTTGAATCATTTGTACTTCACGCAAGCTGTCTCTATGGTAACTAATGCTAGCAGTCATGGCAACTGGGTAACAGTTGTCAAAAAACGAGCTAAACTATTATTACGAGAAATGACTTCTGACCGCCTACCAACACGGCCCAAGCACTGCAAACATAAACCAGCGGCTGCCGAGAAACACAACTTGGCACAGCATGTGACATATGACATAAGTGCTATTTAAATACATTAAATGCAATGGTAATAATCAGAACTGCACTAAAAATACAAACCGTACAAGTCGTAAAATGTCATTTTAAACGTTTCTTTCTTGTATCCAAAACCATAGCCACCACGGCTCAAAACAGACATTTTTTTTTTTGATAAAAACAAACAAACATTTAAAATAGCTTTATCGTAATATGAGCGTGCTTTAAAAAGCCACAGACTTGTGACTGCTCGGCCATGAGTGGCCAAATAATCCATTTGGTTCAAAACTATTCCAGGCTGGTTTGGACACATTTTGTTTGGAAATTAAGCTCATGATGTTCAATCTAAGTGATAAAGTCAATAAAATCAATAATTATGAAATAATGAATGTAATGTATGAATATGAATGTAAGAAAAGTAACATTAATATTTTAATAATAATAGAAATTATTAAAAAAAATAAATTTTATATAGATAGATAAATAAATAGACATACATTACATAATTGTAATACAAAATTCTAATTATAATGTAATTAAAATTAAACAATAAACATCAATGATTAATTTGGTCTGAGCTATCATATTATATTTATATTTAAAAAAAAATGTTGTAATGTATAACAAGAAGCTTTTCTATGAAATGCTGGCAAAATATTTGAATTCTTTATCCAATTAAACTCTAATGAACAAATAAATTATTAATACGAGCAGATTAAAGGATTATTGCAAAACGAAAATCTATTCTCAAGTCCATTTTCATGAAAGTTTTTTTTTTGTTATTTCTTTACAGTGATGTTTGTATGTGTGTGAGAGAGCAATCATAGAGCTGCTTGGGAATGCAGACATGTTGAGCCCCGTTATGAATATTATCAGATGAATGCCTGTAGTAACCCTGACGCCGGACACACACACGCACGCACGCACGCAAGTCTACCGCTCACTAATGTGGTGTATACGCACATATACAAGCACTTAAACGCATGGAATGACGCTGTTGAGACATACAAACTTGAAAGCTTTGACGACTGACATCAGCTGCCTTTGTTTAAAGAGGCTGTTTGCTTTACGTAAATGTCTACACACACACGCACGCACGCAAGTCTACCGCTCACTAATGTGGTGTATACGCACATATACAAGCACTTACACGCATGGAATGACGCTGTTGAGACATACAAACTTGAAAGCTTTGACGACTGACATCAGCTGCCTTTGTTTAAAGAGGCTGTTTGCTTTACGTAAATGTCTCTGCTTGCTCACACTGAATTATTCTGCTTTTCCTTCGGGAGGCAAAAACCTGTGTCAGAACTGTTCCGAATCAAAATACGGTCTTAATTATGCCATTTCTTACTATTCACAATGAAACTAGCGCTACTCACAACAAGTCACCGGCCTGTTCTGCATTATTTTTGACATGTAAACTGAGAAAAAGAAAATGAAATGGTCAATTCTGCCAGCTGAAAGCCAATATAATTCATGCCAGGTCCATGTAAAAATAAATGCGTGATTAGAAAAAGAAAACGGGGCTGAAAGTGACATTACACAGTTTACACCAATACTCTCTGTAATATTATGTAATGTGTCCCACATAGCTTGCAAATCCAACGTACCAAACATAGATACTTCTATTGTTTCCATTTATTTATTTATTTTGTACATAGTATATTTATGTATATTATTAACACCTAGTCAAAGCAAACCTTCATCACACCAATAAATATTTCAATTTTGAATTGTACATCTTGAAATAGTTCACTGGCCAAAAAAAAGAGTGATGGAGCCACCTAGTGAACAGTAGGTGTATTACAGCTTGAGAAACGGCTGCAAACATTTATGGCATCCATAAGGTTACTACATAAAGAACAGGCTGAGAAGTGGGATTTTGGAATATAAGGAATAATGTCTCAGTCAATCCAAGAGTGAGATCAAGCTGATTCAGGTGACATATTGGATCATTAAGTGGACTTGCCTTGATTCAAATTTTATTCTTACTTAATATATGAATAGAATCAAACAATAGCAGTCAAATATGAGAGACAGTAAGCAAATAAACATATAATAATATGACAAATACCGTAATATTAAATATATAGCACATTATATGTAGATATTTAATAGCATTTAAAAGTTTGGAAAAAGATTTTTCTAAAGAAATTAATACTTTTATTCAGCAAGGTTGCGTTCAATTGTTCAAAAGTAACTGTTAAAGACATTATAATGTTACAAAAGATTTCTGTTTTAAATAAATGCTGTTCTTTTTTGAACGTTCTATTCATCAAAGAATCTTGAAAAAAATCTAAAACTAATCTAAAATATTAAGCAGCACAACTGCTTTCAAAACTGGTGGTAAGAAATGCTTTAGAAGCATATTAGAAAGATTTGAAGGTTCATGAGACACCGAGGACTGAAAACTCAGGAATAACAGAAAACATTTATTTTAAATTGCGAGAATATTTCACGATATTCCCGTTTTCTTTTTTCAAATAAATGCAGCCTTGGGGAGCACAAGCAACTTCTTTTAAAAACCTATTAGGTGCATAATATGGTATAAAATGAACTTTGACCTTATTACGCCACAGTGTGCTTGGCTAATTGTGTTTGTGAACAGCAATAACACACGTCTCGTCACGGTCTCGTCCAGCAGCCTCTGTATCTGTTGCCCTGAGTGTTTATGAGCTGATTTAATCTGGCCCACTCAGATGCTATTTCTCTCTCCCATTGCCCTCTTTCTCTCTTCTCCCCTGCCTCTCTTTACACTATCGCTTCTCAATCTCTGAACCAAACTACTTCTGCTGTGCTATCGGTCAGCATGTTTCATTTTAAGGATGACATTCTCTAGGAAACACGAAAACAAGGCAGTGTTCTGTGTCTCTTTCTCTCCCTTCCTCGTCTTGGCTTCAGACGGGGGCACCGCTGTGTACTACACTGCATAAAGTGTCTTCTCTTACTCTGAGAGTCTCTCTCAGTCTCATTTACAGCAGAGAGTTCAGGACAGCGACCCGGGAGACAGAGGCGCTCTGTGATCTGTCTGTACCAAGGCTCATTAGGGGAAGTTCAGAACGTCCCATTCCGTGAACAGCTCAACCACTCACACACACACACACACACACACAAAGTCAAAGAAGATCGCTCTCTGCATATCCACCTGCAAGCCTGTGCTTGTGTTAAAGGGATAGTTTTTCATGCAATAATAAATGTTTTGCTTTAACTCACCTACATGTCGTTGCAAACCTGTATGACTTTCAATTTAACACAACAGGAGAAATGTTGAAGAATGTGCTGCCATTTAAGTGAACTGGGTTGCAGGCTATTTAAAAGTATCTATAAAGTGGTCCATGTGATTTGTGCGCTATATCAAGTCTTTTGAAGGTAGTATTCTGTGAGGAACAGAACAAAAGTTATTCACCAAAATTGTTTCTTTTCACTAGCTGGGTTTCCATCCAAAGCTGCGAAAATTGGAATATCGCATTAAACATTTGCTAATAAAGCACAGTTTCCATCCAACGAGTCAAAGAGAACAAATTTGTCAATTCCTCATAAACTGGCACTAAATATCACTAAGTAATGTATGAGAAGCCACTGAATATAATAATTTTCATATATAATAAACTAGTTGCGCCTCAGAGCGAGTAGACGAGACACAATAAATGCAGTCATTGCTTTCGGAGGTGGATGCCTGCTGTTTGGGAACGCAGTCGTGTAAGACAGTTCCGGGAGGCAATTATACAGAAATACTTTGATGATAGACTTTACTCAGGCATTTCAGAATGACCATAACATTTCAGATGATGTGCAAAAACTTTTTTGATGCTCATCAAGTAAAAACAACAAGTCAAAAACCACCTCAAGCAAGCGAAAAAACATTTTTGCGAATTAAGGGATTTTTTTTCAGAAATGTTCAGAATGCGCATAAAAACAGGGTGATGGAAACATAGCCACTATCTACTTTTATTCTTAGAATTGACAAATACAATGTGACCAATCACATATGGAAAATGGGTTATTTTAGTATTATTATTTTTTATTTTTATATTGAATAAGCTTTTATTTTTATATTTTCATTTAAGGTTGTAAGTTTTATTAATTTTGTGCTTTTGTTATTTTTTTATTACATTTTTTTTCTTCAATATTTAATTTAATTTATTTTTTGTTTTAGTAAGTAAAGTACTTCGACTTTATCTATCTGCTATCATTGAGTCTGTCCTGTGTTCATCCATAACTGTCTGGTTTGGTTCAGCTACCAAATCAGACATCAAGAGACTACAACGGACAGTCAGGACTGCTGAGAGGATTATTGGTGCCCCTCTGCCCAGCCTCCAAGATCTTTACATCTCCAGAGTGAGGAAAAGGGCTAAAAAAAATCACCTTGGACCCCTCACACCCAGCCCACTCAATCTTCGAACTGTTGCCTTCTGGTCGGCGCTACAGAGCACTGACCACCAGAACAGCCAGGCACAAGAAGGCTTTTTTCCACAGGCTATATTCAGCCTGAACAATTAATCTTTCATAATTATACATCGTCCATTTATATTAAACTGCACACTTTGTAAATAACATATCTGCACACTACTAAACATATCTGTACATTTATCTAAACAATTATTTTTCCTATACTTCTATTTCTGTATATAGTACATTATTAAATTTTTCTCATTTTTCTTTTTTTATTATATTAGTGTTATATTACATCCCTACTGTGTTATTCCTATGTATGTCTGCACTATGTTTGTACTTTCTTCTACACTGGAAGCTCCTGTCGTCAAGTCAAATTCCTTGTGTGTGTAAACATACTTGGTAATAAAGCTCTTCTGATTCTGATTCTGATTCTAATATTTATATTTTATTTTATGTCATCTTTAGTTCAATTAATGTTTAAATAACTCAAATGAGATATGAGAGTTTATCATCACACAAACCTATCATATGGCTTCAGAACTTTTGGAATATAGTGTACAATTCATACTGACGACTTCTATGAAAAACTTATGTTTTTTTTTTTTGTCCATTTAGGAGCTTGACAGCTGCAGTCTCCTTCCATGTCCATTATATGGAAGAGCAGCATGAACATTCTTCTAAACTTCTCTTTTTGTATTCCACAGAAGAAAGAAACAGGATTTGAACAACGGTGACAAAATAAATACATTTTTGAATGGACTTTCTTTAAAGACAGTTATTCACCATAGGACCATCATAACATGTAAAGGTTCCTATATGCACAATCATGTTAAGCAAACATTCTGCCAACATCAGTTGTTGTGTATTAAATTTGTGTGTTAATTAAACTGAGCTGGAGGCAATGACGATGTTAACAACACACACACACACACACACACACACACACACACACACAAAGGCAAGAGGTGTAGTAATATGGTAGTGTTTCACCACAGTTGCATGGTCACAATGAGCATTGGCAAACACAAACAGAATACCTCCAACAACATTTTCTTGCTAAATTTATTCTATCAAAAGTATAAAAACACTAATTTTTCTCACTCTGGCTCCCTCTTGTGGCCAAACCATGTGTTAATTCCCACTGCAGCATTCTAGTTACTTTCCACAGCGAGTTACTTTCCACAGCGAGTGGGTGTGTGTGTATTTTTTTCGAGAGCTGAAGAAATCACATCCCACATTATTATATAATCTGCTCATTCCTTCTCTCTGTTTCTCTTTCTCTCCCTCGGCTGAAAGTGAGTGAAATTAGCATACATGAGGCTGTAATTAGAGACATTTAACACCATATCTGTTAAAGCAACACATCATGTGATCTCACTGTCATCAAACACGCCATTTAGTCTTCATCACACACAGGAAAAAAAAAATCCATTAAGCATTCACAATTTCTGATTTACCCACACGGGCTGCAGGAATAACTATTGGAGGACTTATGGAATTACAGGTAAAATATACCTTTATTTGGCTGATAAATACCTGAAAGCTCAAACAGTTGCATTAATATGAGTGTGCAGATATATGTTCTCCTGCAGAAATATTTCCCAAACGTGCAGGCTACAGTATAAAGTCTCAAAAAACAGATCAAGTTATCCTGAAATTTCTTCTGTTTAGTGTCATACCAGAGATGCTACTATTATATCTGTGGTTTCACTGCAGTCGAAAGCAAGACAGATCGGACAGGATTGTTTATCAAACAAATACAATTACAGGTAAGATTCAGAGCCAACCGAAACTCTATTACAACAAATCGGCCAATAGGACGTCAGAATGATTCAGGATGATGTCTCAACCTCTGGTTGTCTTTTCAAAGGTCCTCTAGCAAATCTAGTTTCAAAAGACAGCTTCATTCCAACAGAACCAACACATCAATAACAGAATATACGGCTAAACACTTGGGTCTGTATAAATACAGGGTTCACACATTCACATATCTTTTTTATAAAAGATGTATACACACATATACATATATACACACACACACACACACACACACACACACACATATATATATATACACACACACACACACACACACATACATACACATATATATATATATATATATATATATATATATACACACACACATATATACACACACATATATATATACACATATAAATCATTTTATAGAGAATACACTCAAAAAGAGTGATTTATAGCCAATAAAATATAATTATATTACATTATTAATACATTTATTTAAGATTTATTCACAATTTGCATGATTTTTCCCCATGTTTTATTTTATTCCCTAATATTTCCAGGTTTCCCTTGACTGTGACCCTTACAATCCAAACACAAATGAATCTTTTAGAACTGAATTTGGTCAGAACTTAGCAACAGACAGGAAGTGAGGTAAGCAGGACTTACATTAATGAGCTCGATCTCCCAGATCTTCTTGACCAGCTCCATGGAGGTGTAGCCATTGATGAGGAAAGACTTGGTATAGTCTCCCAGCTCCAGAGACTCCAGCCATTCTGCCACTGAGGTGGGGTTATTTCCATCGTAACCAATGGGCCGAACCTTAAACATAGAAAAAACTGTTAAACTACCACATCAGTAACAAAACCAGAGGCTGGATACAGTTGGGGTTTTGAATAAAGAGGACCAGCAACAGGAAATGTTGTTATTCTGTACTGGAAACACCTGCTTGGACTGCTAGCATGAATTTCCATTCTGGTCCACATTGATTTGGCGCTGGTCTAGCCGGTAAATAGGCAGACAAGCTAACAAAACAAAATTATGTGTTTTATTCCTAGGGAATCATTACCATATTTACTGATAAAAGAATATATATTGAATACACAGCAAAAGGCCTTGGATAAAAGCATCTGCCAAATGCATAAATGTAAATGCAGACAGAGAGAAGCTATCAGCTAAAACAGAGCTTGAAAGCGCTGACTGCAGATGAAAAGTTGTGTTTTTCTCTTTTCATAGTGAGCCTTCATATCTCTTTCTCACACACATGCCATTTCCTGTCCATAATCTTAAAGTTAACTTCTTTTATTAAAGGAATCATTTTCAGTTTGAACCTAAAAATGAAAGTTCTGTCATCCTTTACTTTTCCATATAAAGTAACTTGGCTCCAATTGTAGCTCCAAAATGACAAAAGAAGCACCATAAAAGTGGAAAATTATAGTGAAAAGTGACTTTAATTGGGTCTATACAATAAGAGGACTTATTGTATATTGTGTGCAAGACATTTATGGTGCTTTTTTGTAGCCCAAATCCACGTTCACTTTTCTAATATGGAAAAGAGCAGCAAGAACATTCTTCAAAATATATATTTTTATGTTCCACAGAAGTAAGTCAGTCATACAGGTTTGTAACAACTTGAGGATAAGTAAATGATGACTGATGAGAATTTTCATTTTCGGCTGAACTATCCATTCAAATTTCACTTATGTTTGAACAAAAGCAGGTTTGCACATTAGTGTGTGTGTGTGTGTGTGTGTGTGTGTGCTATAGTATCTTATCACAACACAACCACTCCCCTCTGCAGTGTCCTTTCAGAGATTGTGAAGGAGAAAGGGGAGTGCAAGGTTGTTTGGGACACAAGTGAGATTTATTTGATGTCAGGTCTCCTGCACATACACACACACTCAGTGCCAGAAGCTTTGCTGGATTACTCTAGAGGGGGTCTTAAATTGACTATTCTTGGGGGACGGTTCACCCTGTGAAGTGTATGTGATAAACGTGGATACCATGAAACCTCATTTAGTAATGAAATCCATGACACACACATGTATCACATGCAGAATTTCAATGATCAGCACGTTTTGTTTCGTACAGCTACTAATCATTACAGTGCTCTTCAGTTCAGTGTATTTGTGTCACCGAAGTCAGTGATGCTCCCATCAGGATTGCCTGAGCGTAACTTATCAACCTTTTATGAGTGAGCCATTACATTTGTAATAACAGAGATGTGAAGCCTGTGTATATCATCTTTAGAGCTTTACAGCCACTGGTAACTATTTGTTATTGACCAAAAGTTTTCATTGTTTTTCCATGGAAGAAAGAAAATCCTGAGGGAATGCTGAATTAAATTTCTTTTTAATTACAAATTTGCTTCCAAATGCATTGTTAGCTGATATTTTTGGAGCTGAATGCACCCTGTGTGAGCCCTATTATGTCCCCGATGTCTGTACTCACCCTGGGCAGCAGGCGAATAGCCTGAAGAAGTCGCTGTCTGTGGGCAGAGTTTAAAATCCCGATCTCTAGCAGGTCCTGGTCCTCCACGACATTACTACCCTGCAGTAAAAAAACAAAAAAAATCAAATCAATTGTACTACTATAAAGTATACATACAAATACAAACATGCATAATAATAATGGCCTTCCAAAAAAAAAAAAAAAAAAAAAAAAAAATTTTGG
>NW_015552565.1:568991-573190 GCF_001515605.1 Sinocyclocheilus anshuiensis
AAAAAAGCCCCTCAAAAAAAAAAAAAAAAAAAAAAATCAATTTGGACTACTTTGGACACCTGTTGAAGCAGTAAAAAAAATGATCAAATAAACTAAATAATAATAATAATACATTTATGATAATCCGTTATTATTATTTGTATTATTATTATAACTATTACTATTATGCTTGGACAGAATCCATCTAGTTTACATGGACACATAATTAAAAAGGCATGAGACAATTTGCTCTAATTTTAAAAATTGCCCACTTCAGATCACATGAACAACCCAATCAGGAGATCCATAAGCTCATCAAACATTATTCAAATCAACAATCCACAACTTGATGTGCACAGGTGCAAGAAACACATGCTGTCTGTCTGCCTCTCTCTCTATTAAGCGACTGCTGCTTCATGCTGGGTTTCACCTTTAATGACCTTTTGGTAACTCCAATCAGACCAATCAACCTCCTATCCAACAGGGTCTTTTCCTAACAAACACGCACACATGCAGCTTCCCTCATAGGATTAATTTCCGCCATATGATTCCCCCATCTACCAAAGAACAAAACACACATACAAAAAACACATGGAAACATAAAGTGAATGAAATCATGCTGACAGATAACGCACTCCATGATGTGTTTGTATCACTCCACAAAGCTGGATAACCTTGATGGGCCCACTCTCAAGTATAATTCACTTCTGAGCACCAGCATCTGCTCCATTCAAAGCAACACATTCCAGACCAGAGTAATGGCATGCCGAGTAGAGTTAGATTGATTGCAGGTGTCTCAAGACATTACTAATCAGTCACAGCACAGACCTGCTGAAAGCACACTGCTTGCTGCACACTGCATACTGCCTGCTATTTTTTAATAGCACAGCATGCATTATGCAAAGATAAACGTTTGTACGAATATTATCCTTCATTGCTGTCACATTACACTGCATGTTTAACTCAGAAAATAATACACATTTAATCCAAGAGTGTGTAAAAAATGTCTTAACTCTTAGCAGTTTGGCTGAATAATGGGTCAAGAAAAATATGTTTGAAATTACAGTTAATAATTCCAGTTCATTTGCAAAACAAAGGTCAAGTTGAGTCCTTTACATTTTGAATATTTAATTCTCTGCTAATTCTTTTTTATTTTGGCAAATGCAGTAGACAATCTGAATATTCAATGCATAATGAAATTTGGAAACTGCGCACAGTATACATACTGCATACAATGCAATTTTAGATTAAATATTTTAACATAATTAAATGTATTTAACTCAATGCAATCATTCATTGTTTAGCCCTAAAAAGAGAAATAATCTGCGTTCTTATGAGTAATTGTCTGAATGTAGATGTGCTGCCTGAAAATTGTTTGTAAAACACAAAAATAGTTGTGCAAGCAATCCATTTACAAAGTCATAAAATTTGGGAACAAAAGAAGGGCGAGTAAGTGATGATACAATTTTCATTTTTGGATCAGGAAATCAGGCAATAGAAAAATGTGTGGCTTTGTGATGCCAAAACACAGTAATCTGTGTAAAACTTCATATTTCTCAAAAATATATGAATTTATTTGTGACAAACTGCCACAACCCATTCTCATCAACCAGTCTGTCAATCACCACCAAACTTTCTCTAAAAGATCTCCAAATAGAGAAAACGTGTCTACAATAAAATGTCTTGAAGGTTGGATCAAATTTCTTTTAATATCAAAGTGCAAAGTACTATAAAAATAATGCTACAGTGTGAATGTTCTAGCATTCAAACAGTGTGTAGGTGAAAGATATAACAGCGCACGAAAGAAAGAAACAGAATCTCAAAACCCTCATAGCAAGTTCAGAGTAAGACAAATGACCAACACCATGGCACTAAATTGTGCGTCTCAAAACTCCCAGAAGTCCTGAAGTGAGGTACCGCTATCATCTCTCCGGCACTTAACTCTCTCTCAGGAAATGCTGTTGCCTGGCTCATTCAGACTAAATGCGTTGTTTCAATTTTTACTTTTAAAATGTCACATTGGTTCCAACAAAATGTTTTAGGCCAGTGCCATATTCCTGCTCTTCCTAATACCGAGGGAACACGGCGACTACACACTGCAGTCTGTCTTTTATATATCAACTTTATTTGAAGAAAAAGACAAGAAATAACATTCAAGAAGAGAAACTTCACAAGCCCAACACATCAGAAGGCAGCAGCAGACCTCTATCTAATATTAATTGTATCTGAAGGCCTTTCAGAAGCTCCATCCTACAGAGACCAGAGAAAAAGGGAGTGTGTGTCTGTTTGGTTCATCCAGATGTCCCATTCATCCAGAGGAGATGCTTTTGCTAGAGGCATAAAATTACATAGTAATGAACTGCTGACTGGACTAAAACACTCAAAGGTAATGGGTGCAATTTTTTTGGATGTTAAAACACTAATCCCAGTTTAATAAAACAACACTGGCTCAACTAATGCCATGAGTTTGGGGCAGAACTATCTGTTTGACTGACCAATGGCAGATGTGGAAAGAGTTTGGGAGGCTTATTTGTAAACATTCATTATTTTTTTCTGTAAAAAAAAAAAAAAAAAAACTGAAAAGGGAGCAAGGTTAGCGATTCCTAATACCTTTAGACATGTTAACACACATTTTCCACAGTATTGCAGGGTCAGTAAGATTTTCTATTAATGTTTTTAAAAGAAGACTATTATGTTCATTGTAAGGTCTCTGTCTTGTGAAACAGGCCCCCATAAGCTGTGGATTCACCACGTGAATATCATGAGGTATCTATACCAATCACCCCCAGCACATGACTCCAATATTCTGGGTCGATTTCCTGCCAGTCATGTCGTCATCTACTCAGAGGAGTGATTAAAGATTGATCCAATCAAGAGACAACAAAGCTTTCTTTGTATCAAGGACTGAAAAGGTTCGTTCACAACATATAGAAACCACGATGTCTTGTGACCAACAATGAGTGCAACTAGTATATCCAGCAGGAAAAGGATGAGTAAATTAACTGATGCCCTCAGGCCCGCAAACACGGGATCTATACAGCGTGACACCACATGACTTTTTGAACATCTGCTTCCTGAAACCCCAACGGACCCGCGTCCTTATGTTACAACCAAAGAAACAGAACCTTGCATGACGATTTTAAAAGACAAATCGTTTAACTTACTTATAATAATTGTATTGACCGTGGCCAAGGAAATACAAAGATTTAAGTCGTTAAAATATACTAAGAATCACCGGCTTGCTGGACGGCCCTTGATTTAAAGTGTAAACTATCAGATTTGAATTCAGTTTTGATCAGGTTGACTCAGAATTTTCAGATTCGAGTCCTTTCAAAACCTGAGCTAGAAATCGAATGAATGATTAATTCCCTTATAGAATTAACTACTTAAATTACAGTTAAGTCACTACATCATCAAAGGTGCATTTATTTTATCAAAAATACAGCACTAATATTGTGATATATTATTACAAATTAAAATAATTGCTTTTAATTTTATTATATCTTAAAATGTAATTTATATCGGTGATGTCAAAGCTGAATTTTCAGCAGTCATTACCCCAGTCAGTGTTGAAAACAGTTGTGCATGATACTTTGATTGTTTGACGAATAGAAAGTTCAAAAGAACAGCATTTATTTAAAATGAGATTTTTTTATAAGGGCTGTCGATTTAACGTGTTAATCAAATTTATTAGTTATGTAACAAAAAAACAAAAAAAAAACGCACCTGCTCTGCCCATGACGAAGCCTATTGAGTGCAGTTATATGCCACTAAAATTCAAGTTATTGGGGCAAAAATGCCCCTGTATGAGATTTTGTCATATATATATCATATGATATAGTTAAGTCATATCACACAAGCAATGAGTGCAGTATCACACCAGTGCTGTTTTTGTCCCAAATAACACGAGTGCAAATGTGATACTGATTTTATACAACAGTTTAATAAATAAGAACTCAATATTGTGTTATATTTTAGACACAATATTGTCTTTTTTTGCTCAATTTTGCCAACGCCAATATTAAAGCCACAGCAGAACTGTTGTATGTCTCAGAGCAACACACCATTTCTGAATGAATTCATGTTTTGAACGAATCGTGTGAACAAATTATTCAATGGCCCATTCATAAAGAGAGCCATTTACTTAAAGGGGTCTTATGACGTTGCTAAAAAATAACATTATTTTGTGTATTTGGTGTAATGAAATGTGTTTATGCGGT
>NW_015552565.1:573746-578190 GCF_001515605.1 Sinocyclocheilus anshuiensis
TTCTAGTTGTGTCCTCTTTTGGAAGGCCAAACAAAGTAGTTTCGCTTTCACAACGAAACACACAGCGTCTCCACGACATGGCGGCAACAACAATACTACAACGAGAATCAAAGTTACGCCTTATTTCTTTGCGTGAACATTTTGGCGGTGTTATGCAAATCTTCCCACATCGTGACGTAGACATGTGGGGGCGTGTTTAAACGAGGCGTTTTAGGAGGGCGTGGACGAGTCTTAACTTTTATAAAGAATATCTCTTTGGGTTTGAGACTTTAGTCTTTGCAACTTCAGGGATCTTATCTATTCACGAACAGCTTGTAACACTCTCCAAAGAGAAAGGAAAACTTGAAATCGCATCATATGACCCCTTTAATTCCTGAATGAATCAGCCGTTTGAACGAATCAAATGAATGACTCAATGACTTATTCATTTACTGCCACCTACTGGAAAATGTAGCTTCTTATTTCTAGAGTATCAGTTCATAAAAAAATGACTTCATATTTACATATTAATAAAAAAATCCATATTAATAAAAACTTATTAAAGGGATAGTTTACTCAAAAAAGAAAAAAAAAGAAAAAAAATTCTAAAGCTACTTTTTGTAATATCTATTTCATGCTTTTCTCATGTAATACAAAACTGGCTTTAAGTTATTTTTGTGGGTAATTTCTCAGCCAAATTTAATTTGCAATATTCAATTAATTAGATGAATTAATCACCACATTGTGTAATTAGATCAAAAAAATTTATCGACTGACAGCCCCAATTTTTTGACAATGTAAATGTCTTAACTGTCATGTTTGACCAATTAAATGCATCATTGCTGAATAAAAATATTCATGTTTAAAAACTCTTACTGAACTGAAACTTGGATGGCAGTGCATAAACAGTACATATGTTTTCAATAAGCCTTACTTATTTCTCAAAAATGTGCATTATAGCTCAAACCAAAAAAAAAAAAAACATCTGGCTAACGTGAGGTTTTAACCACAATCATGTGTAGCTTAAGCCTATATAGAGCATGTTTATAAATAAAGAGTTTTGATTGTTGTACCTCTTGGATAAGGTCACGTTCAGTATTTTGTATTGCTAGCAGGTAAAGCTATCAATGTTGGCACTACGACGGGTGCTGACAAATCAACACTGGCTTCGGGAGGTTTTTAACACCCTATTAAAAATGCTCTGCAGGGAAACAGCGTAATCCATTTCCTTGACAACAGTTGGGAAGGAAACACATTTTAAAAAAATTATATAGCTAAAATACTCTGTACTCTTCAAGTACAGAGTACAAATACTCTTCTTTTCTCTCTGCTGTTGCCTCGGCAACCACAGCAATGGACGCAGGTCAGAGCTGGGGGAGGGTAATCAGCATGAGCAACTAAACACACGCAAAACGACTCATTACACTCACAAACGTACGCATGAGCATCCGATTCAGTCACACAATGTATAAGATTTAGTCAAAACGCCATTATCCATCAGCTCAGTGCAGTTTATGCTTGCATGTGGACTACAGTTCCCACAAGTCTGTGGCTCACCTGTAAACGTCACCTGCTTTAGTAACTGAATCTCACTGATATCTGCACTATGACAGTCATTTAGAATGAATACGTCCTTATGAAAAGCAACAGATCTTTTTAGCAAAGCAGCAGTAGTTGTGAAATAATTTCTTTTGGTAGAGCCACAGTCTGCAACAAATAAATTAGAAGTCTAAAAGCATAGAGCTACACACAACGCAAGAGAACAAAACAGATTACATTGACTCACTGTACCTGCTCAAAGACATTGTTCTAGAAGCTTGCAGGGTGAAAATGAGTGATCTTAAAAGTATATTAATAATATGAAGCTCACATAGGCCTTTCTGAATATTGTACACAGCAAAACAACAATTTCATTAATCAGTATTTGTGTCTTGTATTCAAATCTTAGACTTAATTAATTTACTTAATTCAAGACATATTCTTGGAAATTAGGTTTTCTTACCCCTCTGGCAATTTTTTTCCCCCCACTAAATTTTGTTAGATTTACACTTACAGTAAAACAGTTTGCCAATGGAGTATAAAATATTCAGGATATATTATCTAAAAACAAGCCTTAATATCAACAATAAATAATGCAAATTTGACTCTCAAGTAAATTGATGTGGGTTTAAGCACATTTAGACATTTCTACTATAAAACAAGACTAAAATAGTGATTAAGAAAATTATTTTTGCAGTGTACTGTTTGTTTTACACTAGCCACTGTGTGAGCATAGGAAACATGCTAAAGTGAGTTAATGGGTCACTCATGATGACTTGTGTGGTTTTTAGTGCACTTTCAGTTCATCATTGCACTTCCCTGCAGAAAAATGGCATAAGCTGATCAACAACATGGTTTCTTAACTAGCTTAACTAGATTTCCTTTAAACTAATAAACATATAGCAGCTTTGATCAACTCTTCCCGGAAACAACATCCTCCAACTTGCCCCTTCATCTCTACAGGTGCAGCTCCTAAACAACCATGATTGTTTTGGTAGTTGAAAATGGATTCCCTTAACAATTTCTCCGCCAAACCTACACTAACACAAACCAGGCAAATGCATTCATGCATCGGAATGCATTCATGCTTCTGAACACACCCACGGTGGACATGTTTTTTGCATTGTCAGAGAAGTGACGTTGACCACGTGTTGGAATAGAATGTATTAATGAGTACCCATGCAGCACTGCACAAACAACAAAAGCACTATTTATACACTCTAAAAAATGCTGGCTTGTTTCAACCCAACTTTGGGTCAAATATGGACTAACCCAGCTGTTGAGTTAAATATTTTAACCTAAAAGCTGGGTTAGTCCATATTTTACCCAAAGTTAGGTTGAAACAACCCAGCATTTTTTAGAGTGTAAGATAATATTTATAACAACATAAGGTAATCATGAAACATATTGTGTTTAATTTTAAAAACACACATTTAAATTCCTATCATATATTCTTCATTTCTATAATATATTTTTGTTCAATTTCTATTTTCCTATTATATGGCTCTTTTACAGAACATCCAGTTACTAAACTTCTACAATCTTCCAAACTAGAAATGTTAGATCAAATATTTATAATGAAAATGTATAATTAACTAAATATCTTTGCTTTCCAAAGTTCCTGAGTTTCCAAAGTGCTGATATTGGAGTACAGACAGGAAACATACAGGCCAGGCAGTACTTTAGATTCACATGTGAAACATCACAATATTCAAGTAAATATCATAGCGTGATGTAACAGGAGACCAGTAAATTAAGATACTGAGAACTCAAGCAGAGCAGATCTCACATAATCACAAAACAGCTCACCTGAGAACAAACAGAAAACGACAAACACTCAAGTACACATGCAAACCCACACCACCCACAACAAGCAACTGATGACTAAAAAAAAAAAGAAAAAAGACATGCTCAGAAAACTGCACACTCAGAAAACTGGCCGCAGGGAAAGACAGAGATGGAAGTGTGAAGGAGACACTCACCATAAACTGAACGTTGTCGAAGCCGTTAGACAGCAGGTGGTTTTCATACTGCACGAGACCGATGTTGTCCAGCCACTGTCCCACGGACTGGACGGGGCAGCGGGGACCTATCAAGGGGTGCAGAGGGAGGCGTTTGAGAAGTGAGTAGCCATCCACCCGGTAGCAGCGACAGTCCGGCTGTGAGAGCTGGCACTGCCACATCATGTTCCGTGCAAAGTGACTGTCAAACGAACCCGCCATGCTCAACAAGCGACGGAGAGCACGAATGGAAACGGGAGAGGCAGAAAGAGCGAGAAAAAGGAGGTAGAAAAGTGATTTCAAAGAAAAGAAGAAAGTAATGTTTAGAAAATAGTTGAAAAAGGGAGAAAACAGAAAGAGAGCAAATTAGAAGAGGGTCCTCTCTGGAGAGTGAGCGTTAGGGTCCGCGCTGGTGGAGAAATACGCCGGCTGTGGAGATAGACATGCTGAAGGCTCCAAATTACATCCACAATAGAAGCGAGAGAGATGCACAATTACCAACCACCGCTTCAGCCGCTGTGCTGCTCAACCTGTGTCTCAATGTGTGGAGAGTGCAGGCATGTGTGTGTGCGCGTTTGCGCATGCGGGAGGGAACGAGCGAGTGTGCGTTTGCGAAAGAGGATAGGAATGACAGCGTGCAGCTTGCTTGGTAGAATTCTGTTTCTCCAGCACTCCCACACTCATTTGTATGCCTCTGCATCCTGTGCCACTGTGCACTCTCTCTCCCTCCCTCTCGGTCTCTCTTTCTCCCTCCCTTCTTTCCACTAGCTGTACCTCACATTGCCGATAATAGCCATCAGATCAACCCCAGCCTCTTTGTCTGAGTGCAGAAGCTGCTGTTGCTCCCTCCCACACGTACACGTACACACACACACACACACACACACACACACACACACACACACACTCTGTGGGCGTATGTGAGC
>NW_015552565.1:578334-595228 GCF_001515605.1 Sinocyclocheilus anshuiensis
CCCCCAGCCTCTCTGTCTGAGTGCAGAAGCTGCTGTTGCTCCCTCCCACATGTACACACACATACACACACACTCTGTGGGCGTCTGTGAGCACTGGTGGAATGGCAACACAAATGGGCTTTCTGTGGACAGAAAAATGAGGGACCACTGCAGAGGAGAGGCGAAGCAAAAGTATAGGAGAGGCGAGGAAAGGAGACGAGACAACAGGAGAGGAGATGAAAGAAGAAGTGAAAGTAGAGGAGGTGAGAGGAGAGAACAGGAGTTGAGAGGAGAGTAAAGGTGAGAGGAGACGAGACGAAAGAATAAGATGCAAGATGAAAGGTGACAATAGAGGTGGTGAGGGGAGAAATTAAAAGAGGAGGAGAAAGGATAGGTAAAGTGGAGGCGGTGAACGAAATGGGGAGGAGTCAAGAGGAAGGGATGAAAGTAGTGATAACAGGCAAGAGGTGAGAGGACAGGTGAGAGGAGACGTGCAAGAACAGGAGAGGAGGTGGGAGGAGTGGAGAGATGAAAGGAGAGAAGGTGAAATGAGAGGGGGCAAGAGGAGAGGACAGGAAAAGATAGACATGAAGCAAAAGGAAAGGAGGCAAGAGGAAAGGCAAAATCAGATGGTGCAAATGAGAGGAGAGAATGGGGGAGGGGTGTTCGAGGAGAGGCAAAAAGTGGAAAGGACAGGAAAAGAGGTGAAATAAGTGGAAAAAAATGACAGAGGAGAGGAGGCAGGAGAGGGGGCAGGTTGTGACGGAAGAGGCGAAAAGAAAGGAAGTGAGAGGAGAGGCAAAAAGTGATGAGAGAATTACTGGAAAGGAGGCGACAGCAGAAGAGAGGTGAGACCAAAGGAGAAAAGAGAGAACAGGAGGTGAGAGGAGAGGCAAAAGAGAGGATGGGATTAGAAAAGAGGTGAACAGAGAGGAGAGGAGATGACAGAAGTTGACTAAGAGGAGAAGAGAGGAGAGGAGGCAAGAAGTGAGGCAACAGGATACGAGAGCAAAAAGGAAGAAAAAGAGGAGAGGACAGAAGGTGAAAGAAGAGGCAAAAGAGAGGAGTGGATATGAGAAGAGGGGAAAGGAAAGAATTACAGGAGAGGAGAGGCAAAAAAAGGGGAGAGAAGGCAGGAGTAGAGACAAAAGCAAAGTAGGCAAAAGTAGAGTAGGAGAGAAGAAAGCATTAGAAGAGGCAACATGAGGGCAAAGGAGAATAGAGGAGGCAAGAGGATAGGCAAAAAGAGAGGAGGAGAGAGGACAGAAGGTGAAAAGAGAGGCAAAAGAGAGGGGGGATAGCAGAGGAGAGAATGACAGGAGAGGAAACAGGAGCAGAGGCTAAAGGAGAGGGGAGAGAATAAGAGGAGGCAGCAGGAGACAAAATGAGAGCCAAAAAAAAGAGGAGAGAGGAAGGAGAGACAAGAGAAGGAGGCAAAGGGAGAGGGGAGAGGAGGTGAGAGAAGAGGGAAAAGGACAGGATGTGAGACAAGAGAATGAGAGGAGGCAAAAGGAGACAAGAGAAGGGAGGAGAGAGGACAGGAGATGAGCGGAGAAGAGAGGAGGTAAGGGGAGAGGCCATAGGAGACAATGTTAATGTCCTCATTATTAGCTCTAGCGTTTGATTCTCACTATTTTCACTATTTATAATTGCTGTCAGAATCTTAGTACACTGATTTCCAGTCAATGAGATGCTCCTTTCCCTCCCACTGCGAACAGCAAAACTGTCCCAAGATCAGTGCTTAGAGGTCTAAACTGTCCATCCACTTCTTGTCCCCCTGCTCTCATTATGACGACAGGAAGAGCACATTGACAAGAGGAGAGTGAACGATAGCCATGGTTACATCTCAAAAAGCTCCCTGTCTATGAGCGGGTCTTTGATGCTACTGAAGGAAACCCTCCTGTCTCACAGCGCTGCACACTTCACAGCCGTTAGTTAACATTCATATCATGCCATGAGCTCCCTATAGTTATGGATATATGTTAAATGTAGTGGGATGACTGACTATATGCAGCAACACCACACACAGAGACACACAAACCTGAGTGATCCTCCGTAATCCCCTCCAACTCTGTTCCAATTCCAGCACCTATGGAGCTCATAATCTTGTCAATCTGTGGAGAGGAAAAGAGAGAGGGAGATAAATTGTGTTTGCATAACGAAAGGCCCTCATCTCTATTTTTATGTCCTTATTCTATGGCATTTCCCCACAGACTTCTCCCTCATTGCTCTTTTCCCACAAGCCCACTTTCAGTTCTTCTTAAATATCAGTAATTGTGCACCAAAACCACTTAATTGTTTGCTAAAAGCTGGGGGAGAAATGGGAATTTTGGGAAGGTAATTTATCACAATCAGGTTCGTTTGAGAATACGTCAGTTTGGAGAGAGCTGGGAGAGTGTTTTTTGATGAATGTCTCCTCATTAAAATGACAGTGATGTTCGGAGCGAAGAAAGTGTCGTTTCACATCCGTAAAGCTGAACACCTGCCTTCAAAGAACAGCCCTTCGCTGTCTCCCAGCGGACCGTGTTTTTACTCCAAAGAGAAAGCCGCTCAGATGCCCCAGATGAACGGATGCAGAACTCTCCCCTCTCCCCTCTGATCAGTTATTTCTAATATATGTTCTCTTCTGAAGACCTGACAGCCGGGTGAGGTTGGGAAAGAAAATGCTGTGACGCATTAAATTTATTGACTGTGGAGATTTAGTCGTCATATGAATCGGGAAGCCCCCATGTATCTAAACAGACGCGCTGACCTGAAAGAGATTTAACTTTAAAGAAGAATTCAAAGAAGAGGAGGAAATTTGAGACTGTCAATTGAGTTGAAAATCTCTTTTATCATCTGTACTTTGTTCATTCTTATCTCTAATAAAACGTAGCTATAAGATAAATCTCTCAAGACACCTGTCAAAAATGTTCAGGTCATATTGTTGACATTATTGTAATGATAATTAAGCACATTTCCCACACAAAAATCTCACATTACTGTAAAAAAAAATATATATACTGTATATATATATATATGGAAAAAAAATTAACATGGTCGTAAAATTTGTTATTAAATTATAATGTAATAAAAAACATTTATTACAATATTTTTTATGATATTAAATCTAATGACAATCAAACTTAAGGTTTAACTGGGGATTAATTGTCATGAAAATAAATAATTAAATACTTTTTTCTTTTTGCAAACAACACCTTCTTATTTACTATTTTAATTATGACCTAGACATGTTTTTGTTTTGATTTATGAGTTCACTCAGTATAATTAGGATGTCATTATTCAAAGGCACTTCCTCCATTAATTGACAGATTGCTTGACTTTTTATATGCTTCATTACCCTGGATAAAAGCTGCCCTAGTGAAAAACAGATCACCGTCAGTGCAAAACAGAAGAGAAAATCGTGTCCCGGGCCTATCATTACGCATATTTAATATATTAAAGAAACACATTAAAAATCATTTAGCTGCCATGACAACATTGTTGAAAAATTGTGGCTTTCTGGCGAAAGGGCATGATTTTGCATCACACATCAAAAACATACGCCGAGCACCGAAAGAAAACCTTTCAAGCCAGTCAGCTTGGTTACTTCAAGTTAAGTTAATTAATTAAGTGGAAACGATTCCGCAATTAGCTGGTAATTAAAACGTTATTACCTCTTCCCACTCTGCCGTAAAGGAGGGGGTTCTCTCTAGTCTGTTGGGGCTGCTTTTACCGGGGCTGCTTTTACTGGGGCTGTTCTGCCCCCTGGAACTCCACTGCTCCTCCTCGATGGGAGACACGGCCACCAGGTTCGAGTCTGATTTGGAGAAATTTCTGGACAGCTGAAGGTCCAAAACATTTTTGGGCATGGACCTCATCCTCCCGAGAGTGCAGGCTCTTTCCTCGTAGCCAGAATTGCTGCTTGCTGGGCTAGAGCTCCCCGTGCTTTTGCTCCGGACTTCCCCGTTCCTCACATGCACCCCGGTGGTCTTGTTGCCCGATTTGGTGAGCGTTAATGGGCCCTGGTTGACCTGGGTGTGAAAAATCGTCCTGTAGACTATTTGCGGTTTGGCTTCTTTCTGGGTCTTTAGGGCAGACGCCTCGCTGCCTGTGCGAGGGAATGGGGGCGAGTACTCGGGTGCTCTGAGAAAATCCCCGTGCCGGAGCGGAGGCTCAGGAATGCTGAACTTTCGCACTTTGCTGTAGAGTTGGTAAGGGTTGTCAGGGGATTCGCAGGCAGGAGACGAGCCGTGAAGGAGGCCAGCGAACTGCTCGGGAACGTGGCTGTTTCTTCGGTCGTCTTGCTCTATGCACTCCTTCTGGTGCGCCGCCTCGTCTGCAAGGGGGAAAAAAAGTGTAGGAATCAGTCAAATCAGATTCTTCATTCTTTCTCTCTCACGTTCTTTCTTTCCTTTCACATAGAACACAAATGAATAACAGTATAAAATCATCTAAAATATGACAAACCCAGAAGGAACACGGTCTCTTTGACTGCCTGGACAGTGTCCCCCTTTACACAAAAAAAGATACAAATGTGTCCTCGCTCTGTACTCCAGACACTGGATTACTTGAAGTAGTGTTTTGTATTTATTTATGTATATGTCATTCGGTCGACTAGCTGTGTTGAGACAAGCACCAAATGAACACCTGAGGCTGGGGGCAAGCCAATCTGTTCACTGGGGTGAGAGAGACCCCTTTCTTGTCCTCCTCTTGTCTGAAGAGAACTGTCTCTTGCACTGCCCCATGTAAAGAAGCCCAAGACCACTTCAATAATGAGCTCTTAAAAGCATCTGTCCTCAGGCAGCGTGTGATTTGTAGTGTAACCGAGGACAGATCTCACTTCACAGAGGTCACTGGGTTTATTCAGGTCTTGATAAAGATGAGCAGTGTCTGTATTTATTATTAGGCTCTGATGTCGAAATTCCAGTTAGGGCATCAGCATTCATCAAGATGTAGGTGTTTCTAAGAAAAAAGGAATTTATTCTGTACAGTCACGAGCATATGAGGTTTTGGAGGATGCTTTTGTTTTCAAAAATGTAAATGAATAACAATAATTGCTAGATTTTTATTTATTAATTTTTTTCCAGAAGAAAATAGGAGTGATCCTTGCAAGTGGAACAGCCACCACCTTGATGCAAAGGTGTTTTGGGTGGATGCCAACACATGATGCTATCGTGTTATTATATTAAAATGTATAACAATAACAATCTGGTCTCTGGAAAAGACTCCGACCTCTCCTTTAACATCAACATCAAATCAATGGAGTTTGGGCTTTATTGTCCGTCAGGCAAAAACTGTAAATTTATAAAAATAATAGCACAATTATCCTTAAGTTGCACAACTTGAGGTTTCATTTATGTCTGTAGCACAAAATACTCAAGACATGTTATGCACCTGAATTCAACACATAGTCTGTGTGAATACCCTAACCTTTAAGTATGAGCAATAGTAAAATGTCATGCTTATTAGCACACTTTTTACCACATTTTCTGTGCTGATTTTGGAATTTCGATTTAAATAATTCTGATTTACACAATGTAGTATTGTTTATTTAATTCTCTAACTGATATTCAAAAGTAATTTCAAATGAACCAAAATATGCTAAAATTACCATGCAATCAATGGTCAGGGGAAGTGTAGAATTACATGAATGGCAAGATGCTTCTTCTGCAGACGAAAATTCCACAGGTCTAACCATAACTGTAATAATAATAATAAATGTAAGTAAAATTTGGTCAAATAAACAGACTTTTGGTGTCTTCAACTAAAGAACTGCATGTACACACACACACACACACACACACACACACACACATATTGGTACATCCAGCTTTGATCCTTTCCATACAGTCACATGAGTTGCCTTTTATCTCCGTGCACATAACGCAGAATAATCAACTGAACGGAACGCTCCGCAACAGGCCAAAATAACCACCGGAATTGAGGAATCTGAAAGGAACACAGAGAAAGCTGCTATTTTTATTTTGCAACAAAAAAAGCGTTGATCTTGCATAAAGCTCACAGCACAAATAAACAAGACTAAATGGAGAACGAGCAAATTCAGCTTTGATGAATAACTAAAACAGCTCTCAAAAAGCATTTCTAGTCTCATCTCAACTCACACATCCTCAAAACAGGCTCTGAATGAGTGTTTTAAACCTCATTAAAGCATGCCCCTATAAAGCCACACACTCATGGCATGTAATATAAATCACAGCACCACGTTCACATGTACGACATCGCTTCTCTCATATCTGGTATATCAAGTGAAAAGGCAGCGTCCCGTGTGATAAATACGGGTGTGGACGGCGGAAGACATGCAATGCTTAAAAGGTTTTTGATGCGTACACCGGATTGGACTCCAGCAGTCAGATTTAGTGAACGCAGAGAGACGTGACGCTAAACAGGATATCAGTATCTATAACACTCAGAGGGAGACATCAGAGCTCAATGCTCCCCCATAACATACTTTCCCAGTGTTGGTGCCATGTTCCAGCTCATGTAAACAGCATTTTCAACCGATAAAGATCAAATTACACTCCTGCAGGCTGAGGGAGAGCACAACAAGAGATTGAGAAAATCTCACACACAAACAAAATGAGTTTAAAAGGAGAGTTCACCAAAAAAAATTTAAAAACATTTTGTCATCATTCACTCACCTTCATGTTTTCTAAACTTTTATGGTTACATTCATTATGTTCCATCTTTGAAGTTTGATAGCTCCAGTTCCATAATAGCATGGAAAAGAGTGACTAGTACATTTTAAAAATGCCTCCTTTTATGTCCCATGGAAGAAAGAAAGTCATACAGATTTGGAGCGACATGAGGGTGAGGAAATGCTGACTGAAACAATCCTTTAAAACAAAGTCCCAGATTCGCTTATGACCTTGAAGAGAGAGGATAATGTTGAACAAAAAGGCCCGTGTCAGTTTTGATCATCTAGAGTGAAAGGACCATAAGTTAAACGCCATGATGAGTTCATCCATTGAGAGAGAGAGGCAGAAACAGCATGTGCGATCACAAAGGTCACTGCCATCTCAGACAAAACAGCGGTTGGCATACAAAACACAGAGAGGCCTTGACCGTCAACTGCAAGAAGCCAAATACAAACATGCTGCAGGAAAAACTCACACTGAAAAGGATCAAAAGAAAAAACAAGGTAGGTTGATTCTATCTGTCTATCTACAGACATTGAAAACTTCCATGAGCCCTCTTTACCACATAATAAAGATGCAAATCAGCCCGCCAAAACAACAATTTGATGCTAAAAGTATCATAATACTGATACTGAAATAGGTCTAATATCAGTGTAAATAGTTTAAAAACAGACAGTATTTGATTAATTTAACATCAAATAAAATACTTCAAATGAAAAAACAACGGCCTAAATAAAAGCATACAGTGAAGTTGCATGTTGTGTGAGTGAATGAGTGTGTTCACCAGACTCACAGCAAGGCAGAAGCGGATAACCATCTACAGTATAGAAACCACTCAGCACACATACACAGCTATAATGGAAAGTTCACTTCAGTTTCTGAGAAACAGATCAAACAAAATGTACAATTTATGGGTAATATAAAGGCATGAGTGCTCTGAGATCTTTGCCATCACTGAGAGAGATGTGTCACCAAACTACGAGAGATATCAGGGGAAAGAGATTGTTTTGTGTGTGTTGGTTTTAACGTTTTCTGAGAAAACGAATCTGCACAGTAATGTCTGGAAACTGTCTGAAGTGCTTTGAGATCGGAAAATTATCTAGTATATAGTATATTATAGAATTAAATGAACCAATAAATGAGCAAATGAACTGGACAGTGGAATAGCATTTATGTTTTAGTGTGTCCCCCTCTATAAATTTCTAATATCTGTCACTTTTTCCATATTCCTCTCAAGTCAGATCTGCAGCTGCAACTGCAACAGGTGACATCTGGTAGTCATGGAAACAGCACAGTGGCTTCCTAAAATCATGGGCTCAAAGCTCTTGGCCTTTAGAAGGGAGAGAGGAAACAGAGAAAGAAAGACGACAGACAAAAAGAAAGTGATCTACTGCAGACTGACTGTGGCGCCATCTGAACTGACCCACAGGCCAAAAAATCTGAGCGATCTCAGCAGAAGTGCTTAAGTCTTATCTGAGCACAGCAGAGAGTGCATCAAAAGCTCATGCAGAGTACAAAAGGCTGATCCGGGGCCATCGGGAGAAAATCTATCCCGCAGCACAGTGTCTGAACTCTTCCCACGTAATTAGATAGCTTGTAGGGTTACTTGTCGTAATTTATAAAGACACATATATGAGAAACTCGAGCTTTGAGGCGAAAACAGTGGGACAAAGTTCATGCCCTGATAAAAACAAATCAATCCCGTTCAATTTGATGGACTGACAGGCCATGTACTTAACAAAATGAGCAGAAAACAGGTGCAACAAGCAATTTATCAGGTTTAAAAATATTTTAGCACAAAAAATGAACATTATGTAACTATTTTATAGAGTTCCAAACTCTACAAGAAGTATCATAAAAGGAGTCCAGACTACTCCAAGTCACTATATTCCAATTCTACAGAGTCTCTGTGATGAAAAGACTGAAAATTTCCCTTTTACTATATATATCTTAACACTATAAAGCCTACTGTATCGTATTTGATACACAGAGTTCCTCTAAATTAAAAGCATGATCAAAATATTGCTGAAAACCCAGACATTATTATTTTTTTAATAAAAATCATTTTAAAATATATCAAATATGATACAACAGGCTTCTGAGGAGCGTTTGTTTATTCATCTCTCAATCATCATTGTATTGCATTGCATTATTGCATGTTTTGCCCCACCACAATAAAAAATACAGAGCTTTAATCATAAAACTACTATAATCATTTAAATATCATGAAAGACTAAATATCATCTTATTTGCCACTTGCCATATTGAAACCAAAGTAAATGAGGACTGAATTTTGATTTCAGGTGACTAGACCGCTGGGGTGTAAGAGCAGCTTTCAGGGGTCTTATCAAGATGATGGGCTTATGCTGCTGTATTTCTGACTCACTAGTGTGAAGAGCTCTTCCAGAACATGCAGTAAACAGCAGGGAGGAGAACATCAGCCAGAGTGAGTGATATAACAGGAGTTGCAGTGCATGCTGGGCCCACAGTGAAGAGCGAATCTGAAGCCCGACAGGAGTTAAATTAAAAAGAGTGGATATTCTTAAAGTTGTGAATCTCCCCTCCCTCCATTAAACATTTCCATGGAGAAACATCTATGGTTAAAAATATCACATGCTGCAATAAAGCTACAGCACCTACCTCCTTCTTCAAAACCTCTATCACACTCGTTCTTACCTTAGCAGGGCAGGTATGAAGCAGCAAAACAGCCAGCAGGACTTTCCATGAGAAGGATCTTGTGAGGAATGAGGCTCCCACCTCTGAGGTCACAGTCGCACACATTCGTTTACATGTAGTTTTTCATTCTCAAAGATCTGATAGGGCCACTGTTGCACCACACCATTCCAGTGATGTTTCTGTGCACACACTCACACTTGCTCATCTGTGCACATACTCGATCACACTGTCATGTCTTGTCATGTCACAGCTTTGGAGAGAAACTGAAAGATAAGTATTATGCACGTATGTATTTGTGAGCTGACATATGTGAACTCGTGGCTCACTGTATGTTGAAGTTATCTGTCTATTTAGATTAGTCTGAAATTCAAAATCAGGGTGGGGTTGTAGACGCAGGAGGAAGTAATGGTGGAGAACAGTAGAAAAAGAGCTGGATGGGCTGAGCCGCTCACACACACACACACACACACACACACGCATTGAGCTGATGGCTGTCTTTTCCAGTGGATTAAAAGCCACATGTTTAATTGCTTGTTAACAAATGTTTACTGCGCCGTATTGAACTGCACCCATTTCCTGCCAAAAATAGGGCCAGAGATCCTGCCAGACCTACAGCAGCTCGCAGAGAGAGAGAAAGAGAAAAATGTATCGGTACCAGTGCTTTTTACATTTAATAAATAAATAAATATACAACTGTAATATTCTAATAGTGCAGAGAAAAATCTTCTTAGTGCTTGCTAAGGCAAACATCAATATTACTATTGCAATACTTAGGGTCTGCAGTGCCACAGCAGTTATGATACAGAAAAGAAATCTACGATTTTTCTAACTATTTCAGGGGACATAACAGATTTTTTAAAATAAATTATTATATTATTATTATTATTATTATTCAGCAAGGATGCATTAAATTGATCAAAAATGTCAGTGAAGACATTTATAATTAGGGGTGCTCAGGATTTTTGAGGCCGATCACCGATCGCCAATCACAGAAAGCAGTATCTGCCGATACGATCACCGATACCGATCTTTTTAAAGCCTTCTTTTTATCATTTATAACTATTTATAGTGACACTCCGATCAGGATTTTTAGAGATTTATTCACAGCCTGAATTTCATTTTTGAAAATAGGGGAATTCCCCTCTTAGGTGTCTCTTGTGAGAGGAGAAGCAGCTTTCACACAGGAGTCCGCTACTGATCCGTGGCTGTTTACCACAAACACAACATTTATCCATTATTTTGATTTCAAATCCAAACATTGTCACTGAAAATGTTTTTTCAGCATTGCAATTCTTTTTTTTTTTTACACAGTACAGTAATACAATCTTTCACAGACATGTTTAAACACAATAAATATAAGCAACACATTATTCAATGCTTTTTACTTTTGCATTTACTTCTAGATGTGGCAAAACATTTAAACTACTTTTCTCACATTATCACAAACTTATCATTGACAGAAATAGTCAGCTCTACTGCCTTTCCTTTTGCATTGAAATCTTTATTACAAGCAATCCTGCGGTTCATAAAGAACTTTGTTTTCCTACCTCCACGAGTGCCATCTATTATTGCCTTGTTTATCTAAAAGTGCTCTTTCCCTTTAAACCTAGTCAAAACGTGTCGCCCTCGCATTAGGAGTTCTGTGGGGATTTGGATATGTGTGTTTAGACGTAGGTCGGATGTCCAGATATCGGATATGTATCCGATTAAAATCCACATTTGGAAGTGGCTCAGATCGGATGCGAAAAAATCTGATCTCGTGTGGATTTTTGTGTGTTTACACGCGTGCATCAAATTCCCATCTGTATCAGATGTGGGCAAAAAATCTGATTTTTTTTCTGCCAGTGTAAAAGCAGCCATAGACTCGGTGCGGAAACGATCTCTGCATTGCTGCAGATGCACCGCTCCTGGATCGTACTGACGGACGCAACCGTGTGCAGTGTGAACTCTTTAATCCGATAACATGAGCGCGGAAAAAATATGCATCGCATACGCACTGCAAACGGAGTAGTGTGAACCTGGCATTATGTGTGTGCGCTGTGAGTTTATAAACTTTAGTGACGATATGATGCTGCCTCGATTGTGCAAGTGTCAATTCCTGTGTCAACTGTGCAGCGTGCAGCTCACTTATAGACAGACGCGATGTGTGGTGATTTGAAGCCATGTGCATTTTGAGAGAGAAGGAGAGAGAGCGCGCGGTGATTCACTAACGCTGTTTGTGAAATTACGTCTCACACAAGGTTTTCAAATTACTTTACAAGTTATTTAATGAAGAAATATGAATTGTACCTCACCTTCAGCATTATAATTATTTCACCTGCGCCGGACAGAGACTGAGACGGAGACGCTGCATGTCGTGCCAAACCTCTCACAGCAGCGTCATCAGCTTGAGATCGTTTTTTTGAGATCGGCCTGTTTAGAGACCGCCGATCAAACATCCCAATGTGATTATCGGCCGATAGTGATCGGTAGCCGATCAATCGGAGCACCCCTATTTATAATGTCACAAAAAGATCTATTTCATACAAATACTGTTCTTTTGAGCATTCTATTCATCAAAGAACCTGAAAAAATTTATCAGTTTCCACAAAAATATTAAGCAGCACAACTGTTTTCAACATTGATAATAATAAATGCTTCTTGTGCACAACAAATCAGCATATTAGAATGATTTCTAAAGGATCATGTGACACTGAAGACTGGAGTAATGAAGCTGAAAATTCAGATTTGCCATCATAGGAATAAATTACTGTACATTTTAAAATATATTCAAAATTTTACATTGTAATAATACAATTGTGAGACTTCTTTCAAACACATTTTAAAAATGTATCGACCCCAAACTTTTGAACTGTCAAACAAAACAAAATAAAACAAAAATTACTATGAAAATCAAGCTCTTTTATATTGGGGGGACAGACTGGGGTACTCTAAGTTGGGTGAGAAGCGAGAGGGTCTCAGCAAAATGAAATAAATAAATAAAAAATTAACGTGATCAGACTTGTGATTTTCACCTGGCAGATCATGAAAAGGGTGAAACATTCCATAGACTTACATTGAAGGAGGGACGTAAGCCATATAGAGACCAGAATATCACAGAGCAGGTGGGCTCTTTTGATTTGGGACAGTAAGTAACGTCCTAGCAACCGCATAGCATTGTGCTAAAAACCACCAAAAACACAATAGCAACCATATCGCAACCAACCACAAAATCTACCACTATGAAAAGTCATAGCATTTCTTTCCTCAACATACTGAAGTGTATTACAATTTGAGGTTTATTCACATCACTAACACAAGTATTGAAGTATGAGCAAAAGTAACAGTGATTCATGCTTTATCAAACATATTCCAATAGCCAAAAAAATGTTGTAGTGATATTAACATAAATTAGCACAAAAAATTAACTTGTGTAGCCTAAAGCCTATCATAAAGCAGGACATGTATGAGCGTGTGAGCGCTACATCAGCAGGGGTAAGTTAGGTTATGTTTGCAGGCAAGGGTTCAGCATCACGTCTGGTACAATCTTGTTTCATTTTCTGTGGTGTTCATCTTTGACTCACTCGAAGATATTAAAAGCCACAGAACAATAACAGACCTGTCAATCACAGAACATTTTAAAAGGCCTGCTGTCTGACGTCTACATGCACATGGATTCAAATCAGTCCAGTGTCAGTCTATGAGTCTGTCATGCTCTCAGTTCTCATTGGCAGCACCGGCACAATATACTACTTAATATACCCTTTCTTATACGGAATTGCCATATACCTTCCCTATATGCCCACAGGAATCATAAACAATTATGAAATATTGAATTCACTGTAGCTTTCCTATTTGTCTCAAACTGCACATCTCCACGGCAACCAGCATTGATAAGTGCTGTGGGGTCTGCATGCTGTCAGAAGAGTGATGTTCGATTTGTTACATTAGAAACAAGAACTGTTCAGAAGATACATGTGTGTGTGTGTGTGTGTGTGTGTGTGTGTGCGTGCTTATACAGTTGTAACTGCACAAATATTCGTGTGTGTGTGTGTGTTTATGGGTGGACAATAAAAACAATTTTTATCTAGCCACTCAACACACATGACTCTGATCTCTGAATCCCTGTGGGTGGCTGCACTACAGGGAATACACTCACACACACAGATCCTCTAATCAAACTCTCTTTAATGGATTGATAGTGTTTAATTATGCCACGGAGCCCCGTTAGCACACTGAGTCATAAAGACGAGTAGAGCGCACAATAATGCCTGCGTGAGAGCATGGGCACACACCAAATCACTCCATTAGTGACCAGCATCAGGTCAGTTTATAGTTCTTGGACATTTGAAGAACTCTACACGAGGCAGTACAGAAGAAGACAGGAAGCCACTCAGGACAGTCCACCTTTCAATTAAGAGAGACAATCAACTTATACAGGCAACATCTAGTCTTTTTGTTCTAGACTGGTGGACCAAGCATTCTTTGTAAATAAAATGTACTATGCTAATTTGGTCATAAAGTAATTGATGTCTAGTGGAAAAATACCAACAGAGTGGGGACTAAAAGTTTGAGCTCACATTGAAACAGAGAAATGTAGACAAAGTTTAATGTTTTGGGTTCAAAATAATAATACAAAAAATAAAACAAATACATTAAAAAAAGTTTACCAAATACAGAATATTTAAGATTCTACACTATTTATATCGCCAATCAAATGTCTACAGTCCATTATCATTTGAAAGTTTTGGGTTGGTGAAAACTTTTTAATGTTTTTATGAGACTTTTATGAAGTCTCTTATGCTCACTGAATATATCTGATCAAAAAGTAAAAACAGTGATATTGTGAAATATTAAATTAACTGTTTTATATTTGAATATATTTTATAATGTAATTTATTCCGGTGATGGAAAAGCTGAATTTTCAGCAGCCATTACTCCAGTCTCCAGTGTCATATAAACCTCTAGAAATGAAGAAAAGCTGCTTAATATTTTTGTGGAATCTCTGGTACATTTTTTTCAGGATTGTTTGATGAATATAAAGTTTAAAAGAACAGCATTTATTGGGGAATTTTTGGTAACAATGTAAAAGTCTTTACTGACACTGATGAATTTAATGCAAAAGTAAGGTACGGTAGTGTAATTAAATGTGTAACCATCAAATACATTCAGTAATATATACATAAGATACTCTGAAATTCATGATTTTTCAGTTCAACAAATGTAATGTAACCCAATTTCTTCTGCTAATAATTTTTATGATTATAAATTCTTATTAAAAATTGTAAATATATATTTTTAAAGAAGCACACTCAAATTATTGAATTGTAAGTTTTGCCAACAGTTTAAGAAATTTAATTCTTTCTCCATTCAAGTAAATAAGAACAGTGCTTTCTTGTCTGGAAATAGCTGCCCAAGGGCGTTACCAAGATGCCCACAGACTGGACTGATGCTGCCATTAAGTGAAGTCAAAATGGCCGTATTTACTGGTTGAATGCACAAGAACGCCACCACAATCTTGTAATTGCCAGTGGGAAACCCAGTATTTTCTTTGAGCCTTCTTTCAGAGTTGGGCCAGTCATTTAAAGAATCATCATGGAAGCTACTGTAATTGTATCATAAGCTGTAAATAATTTACTTTAGTAGTTTGTACAAAAATAAACTAAAAAGAAAGCAGCAGTCTTAAAATTGCAAAATGCTTCAATTGTATTCCAGTCAGAAGTGTTTATTCCAATCCATCCCATCGTAATTACAATTTCCAAAGTCATAAGTAGAAGCTTGCGACGAAAATCAAATATTATGAAGTATGAACAACAAAGCAAATTAAATATTCTAATACTTAATTCTGCCATCACTGATGAAATCGCTGCTTAACTTTTCAGTTGGGTGGGGGTTAAGGATGCAGGTTATCATGCCTGGGACCAAAAAGAGAACAACTTGACTGTATCTCAGAGCTGAAAGGCCTCTGCACATCGCAGCGCTGCAATCTCACTCATCTCTCTCCACGCTTACAAAACACCACATCAATAGCGTTTGCACCAAGCGCAGCTGGATAAAAATACACCACCTTTGGTAACCCTCACCTACTGTAGGGAAACAACAGAACTTAATTTCATCACCTATGAAGGCACGGCATCAAAGAAACTACAATGCGCTCCTCACTCAACGCTATTTGCCAAGGCAACAATACAATGGACCTTATAAAGCTAATAAATAGTGAGGAGGAGGAGGAGGAAGATGGGAAAAAAATAAGATGGGGTGAACGAAAGCATGAAAATGTGAGATCTATTCCCGGAGCTGCAGAGAGAGGACATCAATGCCTTTACAACTGTGATTTCAACTCTGATCTGCGGCTTCAATCACAACAGCGCTTGGAATTAATGTCTTTGGCCTCCCAGAGGAGATGCTAACATGCGATTTCAGTGAGGGCCCTTTTTTGTCTTCGTATGCCAGCAGAATGAAATTAAAGTACTATCAACAACATACCGTGAGGTCTCAATGTTGATAACCCAAAAATCTGCTTCTGTTCCAGGGAATAAGGCAAAGAACCTCAGAACTTCACGCCACCAGATGAAACAAGCTCAAAAACCCCATGAAATGCTACCATTACAAAGTCTTGCAACGGTGGGACACAGGACACGTTTATTAGGGCAGACCGTCAGGGAGCCGCCATCAAAGAGAAGAGTAGAGGACCCCTCCATCTGAAAAGCCCCCTGTTAGACTGGAGAGTGACTGAGATGAAAAGGCCCTTTTTACAGTGGAGACCTGGCAAACAGAGATATAAACTCCCCTGTAGTGCCAAAAGGGTTTTGTATGCTGCAGCGATATTTCCTTCGCTATCTATCACCGTGTGCCTTCCTTAAGAGATAGCTTGTCTTGTACAGAGGGAATGGCGGGTAATGTGGCCAGGGAGAGTCATGTAACTCACAGGCCAACTGAAGCTTTGGTTAAAGGGTTGCCAGGTCCTCCTGTCACACATGCACAGTTGGGGAGGATTTCAGGAGCGACACAGATGAAGGTAATGACTCCCGTTGGGATCTATACAAGTGACTGACTTTAATAAATGGTAGAAAAGTTTGACAGCCCGACAGCAAAATTCAAAATTAACTTTTTGCCACACCTGTTAATGGGGAGTGAATTTACCAGCCATAAATTTTTCTTACAGCCATAAAAAGCACTGTGCAAAATAAAAAAAAAAAAAAATGGAGTGACAGAAAAAAATGTCCTATCATCCATAAAAAGTATTGTGCTTTATTTAGTAAATTCTACAATATAATTTACATATATAATACACAATAAACAATATACTGTATATTAGGGCTGCTATCATCCATAAAAAGTATTGTGCTTTATTTAGTAAATTCTACAATATAATATACATATATAATACACAATAAACAATATACTGTATATTAGGGCTGTGCGATTAATGGAAATCGAATCGAAATCGCGATTTGAGACGTTGCGATTTCCTAATCGCAAAGCCTGCGATGCGGACGCGATGTTACTCTGTTCCAGAGCATATGCATGACTGCCAGCCTTGAGTTGCAATCTTACTTGCAAGAGTGAGCGCACCTCCGTTCTCCCCAATCAGCACTGCTCTAGCCAACTGCGTAAACACC
>NW_015552565.1:595399-597269 GCF_001515605.1 Sinocyclocheilus anshuiensis
AAAAACAATAGAACCCCTCCCAAAACACAATAACAAATTTAATGGACTTCAGGGTTAATTTTGTAATGGTTTAATGGAAACTATACGAATTTCTGTGATGGTTTCTATTGTTTTTTTCAGCAGGGTAATGATACCCATACTGTGCTGCACATTATTGACAATATTGAGCTGAAGCTTGACTTTGCAAATGTAAAATCGCAAATCAAATCGCAATCGCAATCGCAATATCAGTCAAAAAAATTTATTTACAAAAAATTTGATATTTTCCCCCAAATCGCACAGCCCTACTGTATATATACCTGTAATACCTGAATTGTGATTTAATTAATTTTCCCTTGCATATTAGTGACAAATAATGCAAGTAATTGTGTCACTCACTGCAGAGATGAGTCAGTCTCCATCTTTTTGAGTGAAACTGTAGCAAAAACGTCAAGACACATCATTATTTAGTTTCTCATATTAATTTGTTTAATGAGAGTTATTTCACATCTGGAGGAAAAATAAATCTTTAGTCATCTTACTAATGGAAAAAGTTGTTTTTTAGTATATTTTTACTGTCCAACTCACAAATATTGACTTGCCAACAGTACAACTTTTACTAACTTTTACTAAGTGGTGGGTGTTAATTTTGGATGCTGCCTGACTGAATGAGGAAAGTAAAGAAGGGTGAAAAAATGCACTTAACAGGTAGATATTGCAACATTCCCCACTGTTACCGACCGTATCCAAACTAAAAACAGCAAATTTGGCAAAAGTGAATAAGCAGTAACTCTTATAATTAGATTCTCTCTCTCCCTCCTCCCAACTTTTCCCCATTTTCTCTGAACACATGTGTCAGGGGTTCAGGATGCCAGACAAGCATGTGCACAGCATTAGTCGAAACCAACGGACTGTGAAGTACACCAGCGTCACCTTGACTACCCCACCTCAGTACCAGGAATGACATTGCCATGGAAACGGCATCGACTGCCCACTCAGCCAGCAGTGCCGTAGGTGGATGCTGAGGAAATGACAGGCAGGAAGTGGCGGCCTTGGCAGTGAAACCGCCCGTTACCAAAACAATGACGTCTGCTGAGATGGTGCGCTTGCAGCAGGCCTTGTGCAGAACCTCCCTGCATTGCTCTCTGAGTGCAGTATTTTTACCAACAATTCAGACCAAGGACATTCCCACATGCTCTGATGCCCGCTGCCAGTTTCATACAGTGCCGAGTAGCTGAGCAGCACTTTAAAATGCTGTTCAAGCCATTAAAAGGTGGTTTGATGAGTAATTTAGTCACACTTTTAGAGTAGTGCCGCTCAAAGCAGCGGGAATCACTCTGTTGTTGGCACAAGCACTCTGAGCCAATCAAGAGAGAGGCCTCCTGCTGAAATTAACATGTCTGAATAAAAGACGTAAAGGGGGTCGGGTTGTTTTATCCAGCGTGTGACCTCATTGGCTGAAATGCCTATAGAAACAGCATCCAGAGAGTGAATCTGTCCCAAAGCTCCCATTATTTGTTCACTCAGACACTAGACACTTTTATACCTCCATATTCTTACTGCATGTCAGCAGTTTTCTCAAATCGTGTCTTTTTTTATTTGTCGTAGGGGATTACATTTGAGAAATCTTGTCCTCTAGACCAGCAAGAGGGAATTAAATGCTAAAGAAAGGACAGTCGTACCAGTGAGGCCGTAGTCTTCGACCGATCCGATGGAGCAGTTGGCGGGGCTGATGGGGGGGCTGGCGGGGGGGCTGGTGCTGAAGCTGGCGTAGCCGAGTGATGAACTGACCTCTGAAGGCTCACCGCTGTGGTTCTGTAGGGGTTTCTGGACGTCCTGGGAGGAGGATAATGAGGTCCGTTGCTTTGGCTATGACAGGAAAGAGTGTAAT
>NW_015552565.1:598342-617439 GCF_001515605.1 Sinocyclocheilus anshuiensis
GTTAGCATCAGTCACTTAAAGAGGAGATTTTTATGAGCCTTTTTTAGCAAGATAATATAGTCTCCTGCAACAGACCCTTAAGTATTCTATCTAAATTATAATGTAGAATTTACACTTCAATAAAATGAAGAAATTGAAGGCCTTTTGTGAGGCACCGTAGCCCACATGGAAAGCGATGATGTGCAACATAACCAATTACTGGATGCTGGATTCACTAAAAAAAGAGTGGTATCACATTTCTGGACTGTAAAAATGAACGACAATGCATAAATGTGCAGAAAATGAAGGGCAGCAGACTGAGGGCGGTCATGTTTCACTGAGCAATGTTCATGTTCAAGATTTTATGAAACTTGTTTTTAAAGAAAAATAAAATGGAAACCCATTTCTGCCTTAGGTAGGTGTGATGAAGTGTAAAATATATAAATTCACACTATGAGATATAAAGTCATATTCTGAGATATGAGATATGATATTGCAGGTATTAGTAATAGTTACAATTGAGAAATATACATGTAGCATCACATTTTGAGGTATAGAGTCGCAATTATGAGAAATAGTCAAAAAAGTGGGAAAGATTAAGTTAAATTCACAATTTCGAGAAATAGTTGCAGTTGTGAGAAAGTCAGAATTACAAAAAATAAAGTCAATTGTAAGATATAAAATTGAAGTAACAAGTAAAGAAGTTGCATTAATAAGAAATAGTCGCAATTGTGAGATAACATTTTGCCGTATAAAGTTATAGTCACATTTATGAGATATAAATTAGAAACTGCAATTGCGAGTAGGGATGCACGATATTATCAAACCGATATCGGAATCGGCTGATAATGGCTTTAAATGTACATATCGGCATCGGCCAGATATGAAACATTATGCCGATATGTCTTGCCGATAGCAGGAATACATTAACTCATATGTGGTCAGGGTGTGCTAGCGATTAGATCACGTTAGCAGTGTGACTAATTTTTGAAGCAGTTTTGCCTGAATGATGATTAGATTTCACTGCTTTGGATCGCTGCATTTAAACTGAGAAAGAATGACGCCTTCGGTGTATGATAGAGTAAACAGTAATAGCACATGCAGTGGCAGCAGTGACAGCCTCCCCCGGGTCCTAATGCCCGTTCGGTAAGGAGTTTTAATTCCGTAGGGGGTGCTGTTGGCCTACTTTTAATAAAATGAAAGTAAAATACGCAAATAACATTTAGAATGTTTCTGATTAAATAAAGCAGTAATTGATGTCATAAAATCATGAGTATGTTTTGATTTAAAGGTCAGAAGCTATTGCTTACATGAATAAATAAAAATCACAAACATGACACTTGTAAATTAAATAATTTGATATAGCCTATATTGATTTATTCATTAATGTGTAATATGTTATATTTTTTTAAACAAATTATGAGCTCTAAAATATTTTCAGAATTTTTACAACTCTTTTGCTTTAGATCATCTACAAATGTTAAATCTTAAAATACAATGTTAAGGTTACTGCATCTTTTTTTTTTTAAATGCAGCGATTGATATATAGTTTATTTATAGTTATTTTCAAAGCTTCAATGTACTGTCATTATAAAATAACTTTATTATTGTTTATTTAATTCTAACAATTAAGTTCTTGTTAAAAACTAACCAAAATGAAAAATAATTTGCTTATAATTTCCACACAGGAGAGACTTGGTGTTGTTTCCAAACAAAAGGAAATATATCGGTATCGGCATCAGCTATCGGCCAAAAAGTGTTGAAAAATATCTGCATATCGGATATCGGCAAAATCCAATATCGTGCATCCCTAATTGTGAGTCATAATTATAATTAATCACAATTTTTGAAATCAAAACAATAAATAAAACTTTATTTAATTTTTTTATTTGCCAAAAATAAGTTTACATTCATCGTAACGCCAACGAAAATCATCGTAACACCTTTTTTTGTCCATGGTGCCCATGCAAAACTCACAGCAACAATGCAAAAATGAGGTGGATTTGTTGTCAGGGTGTTGCTACACAGTTGCTAAGGTGTTCTGTTTGGTTGTTAGCATTTTGCTGTGCACATACTAGATGTAGATAGACCAATAGATGCTTGCCTTCACTAACAATCTCAGCAGACATCCCAACAAAGATCAAATGCACTACACAATAGAGTTTGTCTGCAGGAGAGAAGGAAGTTTTGAAAAAGCCTGCAAGTAGGAGGTGGAATGGATGTGCGATACATATTGCTCAGTGAGAGGGAGAGACAGAGCGAGACAGGAAGAGAAAACAACAAAAAGAGGTGACTATGTGCAGAGTCAAGCAGTTGTATAACCACAGGAAGCCTTACATAAGCATCATCTTCACTTCCTGTTGCATCACAGGTGTCCAAAATGCCAAATTAATGAATTTGCATGAGAAAAATCTCTGATTTAAGTGACTTAATTTCACACACACACACACACACACACTTGGCAGAAACCTGGCACCACTTGAAAACACAGATGAAAAAAAAATACTGAAAGGAGAAAATCTGAGAAAAATTGAAAAAGATGGTTTTGGAGAAAGAGCAAACAAGATTGAAGCAAAAAGAGGGTGAAAGCAGCTATAGCTGTGGTCTATACTATATACAAAAAAAACTTTCATACATAAAAAATCAGTTTAAACCAAAAGCTCTACCATACATGCTTCATCCACACTTAAATCAAGTTTAATTCTTATGTCTATGTCTAATAATGTACAATATGACTTAACCTCTAACTGCCTCCGGCCACATTATACAGGTGCATCTCAATAAATTAGAATGTCGTGGAAAAGTTCATTTCAGTAATTCAACTCAAATTGTGAAACTCGTGTGTTAAATAAATTCAATGCACACAGACTGAAGTAGTTTAAGTCTTTGGTTCTTTTAATTGTGATGATTTTGGCTCACATTTAACAAAAACCCACCAATTCACAACAAATTAGAATACTTCATAAGTAATGAAGTACTTATGAAGACCAATAAAAAAAACATTTTTAGTGAATTGTTGGCCTTCTGGAAAGTATGTTAATTTACTGTATCCTTGACGGCTGTTTCTATCACCTGTTCACAACACAATTCTCAGACTAGCTCTTGATCTTTATTCTTCCTTTATTCTCACATATGAAAAAATTATCTTTTGGGAGGACATGTCCTGTGTGTTAATATACAAAATGGATATAATATTCAGTCCAAGTTTCTTAACATACATAATTTCTTCTTTGCTTATGTTTTATATTTGATTCTGCAATTTTGTTTTGCATTTGCTGCCGCTTCTTATATTCTGCTTTCCAATTTGTGTAACTATTTCTAACTATGTTCTGTATTTATTTTATATTGTTCTCTTGGTTTGATTCCTCTGTTTGTTTTTGCTCATTTTGTGCAAGGTGACCTTGATTATTATTATTTACTATTATCATTGCTAATATTATTAATACTAATATTATTACTAGTAGTAGTAGTAGTAGTGATAGCTTACTGTTGATTGGCTGGTGTTTTAACGCCATGCCAGCTATTTTCATGTTGAAAAAAAAAAAAATGTAAACCTTTATCAGTTTGCTTTAGTTATAATAGATTCAAGGTTGACTCTGTTAAAAAATGATTTAAGAGTAAGATAATTTCTTTACAGCGCTTACACCAGCACAGTTTAATAAAATATGTTTAAGAGATACTGGACTCTGGCAAGAATCATATCATTTGATATTAAGAAATTGTGTGTGATTCTACGTCCTATTCAGCATTGTCTATATATCCGATCCCAGCGATTACTGAAAATATTAATGCTATTATTATTATACCAAGCAGATATTTGACTTGTTTTTGATTTCATGTATACTCTATTTGTTCAGTTCAGAAACCTCACTTACTATTACAATACTGCTTTTCAATGTCATCTGAATGACTTTTCAAAAACTCTGCAGCACTTAATTGCCATTTTCTGTTGGAAAAGAGGTGAAAAAGACAGTTAAACTAATGTTTGGATTTGACTATGCACATCCGCCACAGTTTTGCCCAAATCTGCAAATTCAGGCAGTTTTAATTTTCTTGTCAAACACACCTTGTGTCAGGAACCGCTGCTAATGAACCTGTTACTCACACACACACACTTGCAGTCTCACACCATGAACTCCTAATGAGTCTGTCATGGCTGACTGTATTTAAATTAAAACACAAAACAAGCCTGTTTGTCAAACACACCCACTGTCTCCTCTAATAATGTTGTACAGCAGTCACACACATACACACACACTGTCACAAACAGTATGCACAACTGCTTTACTTACATACATGTACACGTATGTGGCTGCGTGTTAGCTCACTAATAATACCTTGATTACGTTGGCCCATTATTCAGAGAGCGAGCACAGAGAAATTGTGTGCTAATTTATGGATGGCAATTATGATAATTATTCAGTGGGCTCTGGGATCGCGGGGCAATAAATGCCACTAACGTGACTGTTTCACCTCCCAGTGGGGCATTCAGCACATTCAGGAATGCAATACTGTCAATGCATATGCAGATCACATTCAGCTCAAATCTCTGAGCGAGAATGTATAATTATGGAGAAATCATTCAGTGCTGATTTTATATGCTCATCTGGTTTGGGAAATATAATCACATTGAGTGTTGATCTAGAAGGAACTCAGGGTGAATCTCATGACACATAAGAACGTGTTTGGATCAAATTCCTATTACCATAATGCGCAACACTCTCATAATGCTTTTTCATATTACAGTAATGAAGTGGTTCTCATTAAGGGGGCAAACTTGTCAGAGTGCCTTAAAATTATTCAAATATAGTAATGAAAATCTAACCTAATTAAACTACGAGAACATACAGAATCAGAATCTTGGAAGCTCTGGAATCACAAAATTAATCTATAAAATGTAATAATTTGGCTGATCCAATCAGAAGCTTTCACTTTTATACCGAGAAAGTCATCACACTAGGGTGTGGATGTGAATTTGAAAGTGCACCAATAATTCACATGAAAACGTAGCCTGTTTTCAAGGCTGGTTATATTACTGAGTGTCGTAAGCAGTTTATTCATCCAGGTAAAGATACAGATTGAGGTGTTGAACAACCTTGATGTGTAGAGCAACACTTCTATCAACATTCCTCTTGCTCGCCCTCCATCTCACACATAAACACACACAGACACTTTCACTCACTTCAATACAACTGTCGTCTCCATGACAACGGAGGCAAAGCTGCAAGAACACGAGCATAGCAATAACAACAACATTATCAAATATACAGTTCCTGTTGCTAAAAAAAGGAACAGGAACACACTCAGCAAAGGGGGAGGGGCTGCAATTCATTACAAAATGAGATGCCTCAAAGCACAAATCAAACCGACTGCAGGGCGTTACAAACCTTTTTATCCTTAAATGATCCTTAAACAAGCAACACCAGATGAAATCATGGGAAATTAACAGAATAGTTCAACCAAAATCATCTATCTCAGTACTCGAACCTGTATAACAGGATGTTCATACTGCTCATTTTCATATACAACATATATACATATATATTAATTTCTACACAAAAAAAAGGCTTGAACGGTAAAAAAAACCTTGACAGTTCCTGGTCACCATTCACTTTAATTGTACTGAAAAGAGCAGCATGAACATTCTGGTAAACATTTTCTTTTGTGTTGCATGGAAGAAAGAAAGGAAATAAAAAGAGAGCAAGACATGAACTAAATATTCAAGAAAAGGTAAGGAGAGTTATGAAGCTTGTGCTTCACGCTGTGTTTGTTTGTATCACACAAGAAGAACTACATGATATTAGCATCATTAGCATGACAAACTCAAAACTCAAGGGGCCGAGGGCATGAAATATGCAATCTGCATCATTTAGCTCGTCACCATTTCATCAGCGGTGATACAGTTTAATCGCCAAAGGGGTTCTCAACATCCAGCTGGGCGCATGAAATGATATTTTATTCCTGAATTGCTATTAAAGAGAAAATGCAGAATATGTTATGACCACAGGGGTTTGAGAGCCTACAGGAAGATTTCAACAGAAGACACCCAACACAAGGTCACTGATGAGTGTGTGTGGGCTGCACTTTTAGTTCACTCGCAGTGCAAACACACACACATTTGATCACACTGCCAATTAAACAATTCTTAATTTAAACTCTCTGTTTCTCACAAGTACACACCCACGAACACTTGAAAGGCTGATGAAAAGCAGAAAAGGACACATCATGATGTCATGACCCTCTCCAACCATCCGCTCCAATGGCAGCAAGTTGGCTGCTTTCACAGCTCTTCTAACACTGCCATCAAATTTAAATTTTCCATTTTAATTTCACAACAGTTGTGAGGAAGAACTAGCAGGTCAGTTCAGCCCTGCATTTCACATCAAGAGGCATTTTGACAACTTTGAGTATCTCACTCTCTCATCAGAGGCTGATATACTCTCTTCTAAAAGACTGATGTCTTCTACCGCATTCGTTTTTTGCAGTAATGTCTGTCATTAAAATAGACAAAAGCTATGGAGACACTTACGAACGTGAATGCAAAATGCACCCTGAACTTCTTTTAGCTCAGAGACGTGATCTTGCATAATTGAGTGTGCATCAGTTTTCTACAATTGAATACAATTGTTTTCATAAATGTACACAACTACTGTAGAATCTGTATATTAATAAAAGATTATAGATAGATAGATAGATAGATAGATAGATAGATAGATACGGATATTAATATACTTCTATTAATATATTGTAATTTAAATTGGATTTACTTACACAACTACTGTAGAATCTGTATATTAATAAAAGATGATAGATAGATAGATAGATAGATAGATACGGATATTAATATACTTCTATTAATATATTGTAATTTAAATTGGATTTACTGGAATCAAATTATTCATTCCAATTACCATGTTGCTAAGCTAACTAACCCAAACCCTAATGATATGCATAGACTACAAAGCAGACACAAATATTGAGTTAAATGTTTTAGTTTTAGATTAAATGGGTTCAATCTTGAATGCTTTATTGTTCAAGTTTGTAGTTTGACTGTCCCTTAGATTTTGACCAAAAGAATGCATCATCATTATGCAGTCATCAGGTAGGCAGCTCCCTCGGTTTTGGAATAGAGTTTAAATCTGTAGAATAGAATAGAATAGAATAGAATGTCTTACGACTGCATGCCTATGCTGCCTAAAAATTCTAGAATGCATCTAGAATGCTCACTAGGTCTGGAACAGACTTAATAAATGTAATGTAATATAGAATAGAATGTCTATTTGTCTTATGGATGTGTGTAAATAAAAATGGCTGCCTAAAAATGCTGCCTAGGTAAGCCGCTCACTAGGTTGTGGAAAATAACTTATGTAATAACATTTGTAATGTAATAAAGAATAGAATAGAATATCTATTTGTCTTATGACTGTATTTCTATGCTGCCCAAAATGCTGTCTAGGGAGGCAGCTTACAATGTTTTAGAGCTGAACTTACACATGTAATGTAATATAGAATAGAATAGAATATTTACCACATTATTGGGGCCAGTTTAATGACAGTTTAATTACACAAAGTCACCACAGAAGCAGCAGAATTTTAAATTAAAGTGAAGATCTCCCTGAAGTAACCTGAGGTTAGGTTTCTTGCTGAATGACGACAGCTAAAAGACCAGACCTTTCAGGGTTTGAACCTACAACTATTCAGTTACCAGCCCAGGTTATTAACCCCTGGGTTACGTCCCTTTATGAATGGACACTTCATCAATGGTGCAGCTAGAGGCAAATGATCCATCATCAGTCTCTTTCTCCCAGGGGAACCAGAGGCACACCTGGATGGGCTGTAGAGCTTATGATTAACAGACGTGACTAGACTCCTCTTTGCTTGTGCATCGAGCAAATGAGGAGCTCGATTGGCCCATCAGTGTGCCGAAGCCCTCGTCAGCTCTGATGGAAGCCCACTTCAGTGATCGTGAGTGCTGTGTGATGATTTAGCTACCACTAATACAGACTGCTGTGTCATGCATGCAGCGTTTTGATGCCATGTAGCGCAACAGGTTTTCTAACCCACATTTAGCGGAATTCAGATTTCATTTACATTTGCATACATAGCTTGGCCGCAGGCTCTATTTTGCGATAATGACTGGCTGGTTGTAGATTAGCACTATTTTGAAGTTTTTTGCAGAAGAGACTTAATCTAAAATGAAAATTAAAAGGCATGAAAGACAGACTGCACTTAGTAGATATAAAGCACAGTTTGAAATTAAAAAAATGAAATACATTTTTAGGAAAGTGCACTGTACACGTCGTGCCCAACTGGGAGACAGTGAGGGAGAATGTGCACAGTTGTGTCTCGTTCTAATCCTGTGGGCGCTCAGCAACCCGAAAGAGGGCCAACGCAGATAAACGAGGGATTGTGGTCGACTGAAAAGAGGACAAACATGACTCTGATAGGATGCACTGAGCACTCTGACGGGGACGAAAAAGGGCCCATTCACACTCTTACAGAATAATAAGTCACAAACAGAGAGCAGGAAACCAACAGAGAGAAAGAGACTTTGCAGAAAAGAAACAACATCATATAAAGTGGCCTCAAACCGATAACCTAAGCCACAGTTACAAACATATGAATTTCATGTGCATTAGATACAAAATATCTAACCAAGTGGCATATGTAAACAAATGATGCTGGAGCTTTTCACAGAACTCATTTGACTATTCTGAGCCATTTTATCTGGTCCTAGTTGTTATCACCTATTCAATAACCACCTGCAATTCAGTGTAATCAGGCTCTATCTGCAATGATATAGCACTATATTGAGCCTAATTTGCAAAGGTCAGCACTATTCTCACAATTAAATGTGCCAGTATTACCACACATAGAAAGCAGGCGGTAAACAGAATTGAGTTCTTAAAAAAAGATGTTTATGAACATTTTATAGCAATCCTGTCAGCAGTAATTAATCAAATGCCGATGAAATGGATATAGACAATTGTGCTGTGCAAACTGTATTCAGCAGTTTTTCAGTAGATATTTGTGCTGTTACATCATTCATTACATGATATATCCGTATCATTTCTTTTACGTGCATGAATTGTGGCATATCAATGTTAGTGAATTACCTTCTATACACTGAATAAATGTGTGTAGAACTTCGAATTTTCAATTAGAAACTGCTAGCAAATTTCACAAATAATTACAAAGAAACTGCAAGTAACATATTGAATTAAACGTGACATTTTGGAGTAGAAAAAATATATTTTTACATTTTGTAATTTAAAATTATAAATTACAGTTAATATTAATATAATTATATAATACTGAAATATTTTTTTCTTGTAAAATATACTCCGATAATCTGTTTGATTTACAACTTTACAGTGTATGTTTTGTAATGTATAATTAATTTACATTAATAATAATAATAATAATATAATAATAATATTATAAATTATAATATAATTATAATAATTAATGATTATAATTTATAATTAATATTAACTTATTACCTAAATAAAAAAAATGTAATAAAAAATTTTGCTTAGTATGTGTCAGACTCTGTTCCGTGTTTTGTGGTTGTTTTCCTCATGTGCCTTCCTTTCCCATGTTTAATTTGTCCCAGGTGTTTCCCATGATGTTTCATTGATCCCAGGTGTGTCTCGTCATCCCCTCCTCCTGTGTGTATAAATAGTGTTCCCTGTGTGTGCTCCAGCGTCCGGTATTGTTTGTGTCTACAGTGCTACGTGTGATTCCCCGTGAAGATGAATAAATTCCTTGGTTTCTGTACTCTTGGTCTCCTCGTTCCTTGCTCCGTGTTCCCGCACCATAGCAGATCGTGACAGTATGCTTCTGAAATTATTATTTTTTGATAAATACCACTTGGTTTAATAATGCAATTACTTTTAAGCTTTTAAGCATGCCTTTTTAATTGTCCAGACACTTTTTGGAACACTACAGCTTAATCTTACTATACTGTAACTGATGACAATAAAAAAAAAACTCAGGTTTGAAGAAAGAGTGAAAATTAGGGCGGCCTGGGACAATTGCATATCAAAGCATGAAGAAAATCCGCCCGTCGGGCATGTGCATATTTATAATAGCCGGATAATTAAGATGAAGAATGCTTAGTATCTTAGCATAGATTTAAGACAGTACTGCTCTTGTGTGTGTGCGACTCCCACACACAGATGCTGCGATAGTTACAGCCAGATTATGTTTTATCTAAAAGAGCACCATTAACCTTGAGAGCAGAACAACTTAATAGACTCTGTGTGCATGTGTGTTCCTGTATGTGTGTGTGTACCTGGGGGCGGATGACTCTCTCGATGTTCCTCAGGGCTGTATCAGGTGAAGGAGGGGAACAGTCAGGAGTCAGACATGTAAAGTCATCACCATGGTTACCTCGCTCTGCATCACTGACCGACACATGTGAGAAGTGGCCTTCAGAGAGACAAAGTACAGAGAGATTGAGATAGACTGAAATTAAAACCACATGCTTCATACATTAAAAACAATAAGCCTGAAGTGAGTTCTAGGACAGAATTGGGCAAATAAATGTCTTCCCGCCATTGATTCTAAAGTCATTAGCAAGAAGTACTACTTATGGGAAGCAAAAGGGCTTATGGAAAGAAACTAAACGATGCAGACATTCAATGAAAGCACATCTAGCAATAGTTGGAAAAGACTCTGAAGGAGCCCTGTGTGTCTTCAATGCTAATTAAATGGTTGAACACTGAGCATCTAATTCAGAGCCTTTGCACCATTACCACCATTAACACTCTGAAAGCCAGTGTGTGATACACACAGAATTGAATCACCTCATTGCTTTTTGTAAATTGTGTTTTTGTTTTTAGTATATTTTGCTGCAATATTCTGAGTTATATTTACAAGTTTTTGTCAATATGTCAGCTTTTGTCAGTGTCACTTACCACAGAAAATAATTTCAACTCATCCCTTAGTTTGTAAAAACAAACAAAAAAATTGTTGCTCTTCAACAAAATCAGACACTAATAAACTCCAACAAACACCAACAAATACCAACAAACTCCATCAGATACCAATAAACTCCAACCAACACCAACAAATACCATCAAATTCCAGCAAACACCAACAAACTCCAACCAACAAACTCCATCAGATACCAATAAACTCCAACCAACAGCAACAAACTCCATCAGATACCAATAAATTCCACCCATTATATATATAAGGAGAGATACATATACATATAAGGAGAGATTCCTTATATGTGTATCAGAGAGCTGTCAAGGCCGCCAAGTCCAAATATCTATCTGAGTTTATTGCTGACAACTTACACAGACCTAAGACCCTCTTCTCTGTTATTGATTCTGTGCTCAGTCCCCCTGTCAACATTTTTCCTGATGCTTCCATATCACTGTGTGAACAATTCTGTACATTTTTTAATGAGAAAATCGTTCAGTTAAGATCTAACCTGCCCATGTGGAACTCTGTTCCTTGTTACAGGGCAAGGTGTTGAAATGGTTTCAATCCTTTTTAACAAACAGAAATTTTAGTGTTTCCATTGGCCAACATAGTTCGTCCTCACGCCCACTTGCTTGTGGGGCGCCACAGGGCTCAATTCTTGCCCCAGTTTTATGTTCTATATTTATGCTACCAGTGGGTGCTATCTTTGAGAAATATGGAGTGTCCTTCCACCTATACGTAGATGATACTGTATTTTCCCTTGCAGCATAAAAGTAAAGAATTCTTAGGACCTCTGTTGGATTGTCTAAATTAATTACAAATATGGTTAAAACAGAATCTTCTAGTGTTAAACGAGAACAAAACAGAGATAATTTTGTTTGGTTTGAAGTCATACGAAGACTGTGCCCTTCACTTTGGTCATCTCTCTTCCTACTTTACACCCTGTGCTAAAAATCTTGGTGTTCTTTTTGATTGCAACCTGGGTTTTGAGAATTGTTAAACAGTTTGAACAGATTATTCACTTGTTTGTTCTATGTCGTTTAGATTACTGTAATTCACTATACTATGGTATAAGTCAGTCCTCTATAATGCGTTTACAGATGGTCCAAAATGCTGCTGCAAGGTTGAGATGGTCCAAAATGCTGCAGCAAGGTTGCTGACAGGCAGACGGAGGTTCGCTCATTTCTCGCAGATTCTTATTTCACTAAACTGGTTACCAGTCAAATTTAGAATTACTTTTAACATTTTAACTTTTGTTTTTAAATCTCTGCATAATCAAGCCCCATATCTCTCCAAGGCAATCTCTACTTATAAACCAAATAGGTCCCTAAAATCCAGTAATCTTGGTCTCCTCTCTGTTCCTAGATCGAGGTTCCATTGCAGAGGTGATCGAGCCTTCGCTGTTGCTGGTCCTAGTCTATGGAACAAATTACCAGCTTCTATTAGAGCTGCGCCCTCTTTGCCTGTATTTAAATACCTTCTTAAAAAACATATTTTGTCAATAGCTTTTATCTAGCCATGTCAATTGTTTTGTTATATTGTGTTTTGATGTTTTGTGGTTTCTTATGTTTTATTTTAGCTGTATTGTACAGCACTTTGGATCAACTGGTAGTTGTGTGAAAGTGCTTTATAAAGAAAGAAAGAAAGAAAGAAACATCAACAAATACCATCAAACTCCATCAGATACCAATAAACTCCAACCAACACCAACAAACTCCATCAGATACCAATAAATTCCACCCAACATCAACAAATACCAACAAACTCCATCAGATGCTAATAAACTCCAACAAACTCCATCAGATAGCAATAAACTCCAACCAAGACCAAAAAATGTCAACAAACTCCATCAGATAGCAATAAATTCCAACAAACTCCAACCAACACCAACAAACTCCATCAGATTGCAATACATTCCAACCAACAGCAACAAACTCCATCAGATACCAATAAATTCCACCCAACATCAACAAATAACAACAAACTCCATCAGATACCAATAAACTCCAACCAACAGCAACAAACTCCATCAGATACCAATAAACTCCAACTAACACCAAAAAATACAAACTCCAATGACACAAACTCCAACAAACTCTAACAAGCTACATTAAACACCAACAAACTCCAACCAACACAAACAAACACCAACAAACTCAATAAATAATGATTACAATATTTGGTTTATTGTGTAATAGATTCAAGATCTTGTTTTACTGGTGACAGATGACAAAACCAAAAAGCACCATACTGTTATCATTTTTGGAGATGTACCAGTGTAGTTAAATAATATTCTTGAATTACTTTACAAATTCCATGATGAATATGGCAATCATTCAGTAGCGTATAAATCAAAACTCAATGGTTTTAACATCTGACATCATTACTGTACCATGGTACCACAATTGTACTTTTTAAGGGAAGCTTCACTTGTACAAAGTCATTGTACAAACCTCTGTTGTATTGTTCTCAATCCTGTGAGAAAAAAAGCCTAACAATAAACGTAAAAACAATTGTGTATTAACAATATAAGTAATACTGTAAGATCTGATCCTTTAGATCAGTACAACACGCTGTGTGTGTTTGTATATGTGTGTTTTGGTTTCAAGACACGTAATCTGAAAATAGCATGTGTACTGTATAGACATTCACACACACACACACTGCAGAGTAGGAGTGGGATCGCATTATCGTCTGAGCAGGTTTCCCTTGAGTGGGATCACTCTCTGTGAATGAGGGATGAAACAGAGGAAAAGAGAAAGAAAGAGAAAGAAAGAGAGCAGAACGAGGTGAAGGGTGGGTTACATCTGAATCCTCCACCAAATTACTGAGAAAAACCCTTCCCATCAATCACACACAGCTTATACTGTGTGAGAGCCATGCTGCTCAGAAACAGTAACAGCATCCCTTTAGGTGCAATCTCTCTTTATCCAGTCCTGCATGAAAAAATGCAGAAAACAGTATGGCATGATTATGTTAGCTCTAAACGAGTGACTACCAAGTGAGTTAATAAGCCCTACGGCATCCATGCAGACAAAATCGGAGACAAATCCAAGCTGCATTTATTTATTCAACACCCTCCTCATCTTCCTTTCCTTCTGTTTTTCAGATCAGTTGACTGCCAACTAAAAGGCAGGAGATGAGCAACAAGATTTGTCATAGCCAAAACACTAGAGACTTAAAGCGAAAAAGCATCATTTTCCCCTGTATCCCACCAGAAAAAGTTAACAAGTAGGTAATTAGGCAATAAAACACATCACATCCAAGCATGCACATATATTTACTTAGTTATACATCAGGGACAAAATAGTTAATAGACAATAGGGGGGGGATATTAAATATTCATTTAATCACCTTTATCATCAGGGTCATTGCGACCTTGTATAATTTTCTTCTATTGAACACAAAAGGAATATTTCAAATATTCTTTTTCCATGCAATTATGAAAGTGAGCGGGAGCTTTCAAGCTTCAAAAATGATCAAAAAGGACCATAAATATATCATAAAGTAGTTCAGATTATAGATTGCTAAGCCATACTATTGTTTTATGTGATTACAGACTGAAACGTAAGTCATTATTCACTGAACATCTTCCCCTATGAACATCGCCCATAATGACTTGTATTTCTATCCACTTGAAGACTTTATAGTGCACAAGTCATATGGACCACTTTCATGATTTATTTAGCTTTATATATTCATTTAATCACCTTTATCATCAGGGTCATTGCGACCTTGTATAATTTTCTTCTATTGAACACAAAAGGAATATTTCAAATATTCTTTTTCCATGCAATTATGAAAGTGAGCGGGAGCTTTCAAGCTTCAAAAATGATCAAAAAGGACCATAAATATATCATAAAGTAGTTCAGATTATAGATTGCTAAGCCATACTATTGTTTTATGTGATTACAGACTGAAACGTAAGTCATTATTCACTGAACATCTTCCCCTATGAACATCGCCCATAATGACTTGTATTTCTATCCACTTGAAGACTTTATAGTGCACAAGTCATATGGACCACTTTCATGATTTATTTAGCTGATTTTTTTACCTTTTGGAGCAGAAATATTTTTGTATTATTTATATATTATTATAGCATTTATTCATATTTTTAATTAGCTTTTATTTTGTATATTTATTTTATATTTATTATTTATTTATATCAGACTTCACCTCACTCATATGCAAGTGCTTTAACCAACATATGTCAGCCTTATACTCTTGACACTGAAATTGTATGATAAATGATATTCTGTATTCATGGTGAACGCCGAGCAGACTAATGAATTACAGAAATACAATTAATTCAGTTGGGTCCACATGGACACACACTTCTTCTATACACGGCTCGTTTCTTCCCCTCACACACCAGTGTCATGAATACTGACAAGCTCCGCTCCTCTAGCATGCAAATGATGGCAGAATATTCATGAACTACTAAACTAAGCGGCGTTAATAATTGAAACAAAATGGCAGACTCGATTGTCGCTTGCACACGCCTTTATATTTGTACTTTCTTTATTGACGCCTGTCAGAGTCCCATTTAAAACAATGTTTGCGGCGTATCAAAACCCTCGTCCTCGCTGGGGGGATCGTACGAGTGCATGTGAGAAAGGGAGATCCTAACAGAGCTGGTGGGAAAGAGTGTGACTGTCAAAACTGCTCACAGCTGTTTTTGTGATAACAGCGGGCGGCTCTGTGACTGCGGTAGGAAGCTCAGTGGGGCTTGACCCTGTTGGTAATGGGCAGGAAGCCGGGGATGAACTCGACTTGTGTTTTACTCTTTCAGCCATTAGACATTAACCTCTCTTATCTGCGACACTGAGGGAGAAATGAGGCATGTAGGAGCCATGGGAACACCGAGACTCTTCCGACACAAATGCTAAAAGATTAGCAGGCCATTACTCCAACTGCACAGAAATATGGACATCCAAACATATTATTATGTGCAGTTTTGGTGACACAACTACCAAATTTAATGATGCAACTGCCAGAGATGCTTGTACTATATTGTACATTTTAGATTGACTGATGGATTTACTGAACGAAACCCTGCCTGGAACGCTTGGTACTTCCAGTGAATATAAAAGTAAATAAAATAAATGATGTATTTATGTTAAATACATTTTTTTTTTCACTCACACAGCCACATCAAAGTACTGAAACAAAAATTATTTTTTAATATTGTATTTATGCCGACTTTGTCTTCTTTCAAACCACCATTACCACCAACAATTTTTTACATATTTGGACAAACACTTAAAAGAAAAACACATAATATGATTTGCTGAGGTATGTTAATGTTGGATAAGATTGAACTGGAGACAGCTGAACTACTGTAATCTGAGGCCACATGGGGGAAAAAAGGCTCATCACGTGACCGTAATTGAACATGACTTGTTCATTTAAGATTTAATGATGCAACTGCCAGAGATGCTTGTACTATATTGTACATTTTAGATTGACTGATGGATTTACTGAACGAAACCCTGCCTGGAACGCTTGGTACTTCCAGTGAATATAAAAGTAAATAAAATAAATGATGTATTTATGTTAAATAAAGTAACTTTACTTAAAGCAAGTAAAGTTGAATTTGTGGAATTTATTTATATTTATTTATGCCCTTCATTCACCCCACCACATTTCTGATTAAAATTAAATAAATTAAATTAAATTCAAATAAAAATTATGGTGAATTAATAATTTAATTATGGTGAATTAAATATTATGAATTGACCATGACTTGTTCATTTAAGTAAAAAAAAAATTATAATAATTTAAAAAAAAGGAAAAGGAAGAAAAGGAGGGGACTGACCGAAGATAGGGACATAGAAGATATAAACAGGAAAAGACACACCAAAGCAGCTGTAACAGGACTTATGCTTGATTCTTTCCACCTAAATCCTATTTTTGACAAGCCGTCACTTAATAAATCCTCAGCAAATCCCACAGAGTCAGTCTGATCGTGAAACATAACACAATACTACTGCAAAAAACTGGCTGGAAATGGTTACTTAGATGACACCTAAAGGACAACAGCCAGTTAACGGAATACTCAGCTAACTAGTGTCCTTCCTTGTTGCCTGTTGAGCTTAAAAGTTATCTTTCATGATCATGCTCGATGATCTTTTCATTTTAAACCCATATTGCTTTAAACTTCAGCTTGTGAGCAGCTCTTACCAAACATTTCACAACCGCTTTGTTGGTTGCAAGTCATTATTTACCGGTCATGGTTAACATTCTTGCACAGACTCGTACAGGATATGACCTAGAGAGGTGAACTATGAGCACATATTTTTGTTTCTCTTATTACTTCAACATTGCACTGTGACAGAAATGGCAGGGTCAAAAACTTGATTTAAAGTTAACATGAATTCAAAATGTACTCTAAAAATTTGTCCTTGAATACCTTGAATTCATTTAACCCATCACAGTGATTATCCCGTTATAACGGTGATGTGCAAGCTTCTCTATTTATCCTCAGATATACCGGTGTGAGTGTTTTGATTGGTCCTGTGCTTTACTGCAGCACGAAACTGCAGTGTTGACTATAATCAGGGAGAGAAAAGAGTCCTGCAAGCTGTGATTTCATGCATGTGGAGATACTGAGAGGCCAAAAATATAGCTGGTCAAAATCCACAAATGTTCACGCAAACATCCGCACGAGCACAAACAGAGGGGTAAAGTACAGTAACACAGGAAATAGTTTCAGTAAAACACACACTCTTGCTCATACACAAACACACACACAGATGAAGTGAAATCTTGCCGGACAGTGCCGCTACATTAATAGAGTGGTCTGAGAGATAAACAGTGACTGCGGCTGCATCAGGTGTGAATCACTGGCCTACAGGCAACACGACTCACTGCGTCTCCATGACAACTTGCAGGAGGCTCACCAACCTCTCTGGGTAAGGCTAAAGCTGTTTCCACGACAACCCTAACCCTTACCACAGGAATGATGCCAGAGGAAAGAACTGCGGCAGAGGCTGTAGCATCCCAGCACTACACTCATCTACTTAAACACTACGACAAGAGGAGGGTGCTATGGGGCCCAATGTTCTGTGTTTGTCAAAATATACAGCATGGACAGCTGTTTTGTGAAGTATTTATAATATGCTATAAAATAATATGCAATAGGATGCTATATAGTTATAATATAATACAGGGGTGTCAAACTCAGTTCCTGGAGGGCCACTGTCCACTGTCCAACCCTAATTAAATCCACCTGAACCAACTAATGAAGGTATTCAGGATTACTAGAAACTGTATATAGTATAATATAATATAACAGATATAGTATAATATAACATAATATAACATAAAATAACGTAACATAATACAAAAAGAACTGGTTTGTGAAGCATTTATAGATATTTAGACAATAATAATAATAATTATTATTATTATGATTGTATCCACTATAAAATTAGTGGATTAAGAGAAGTTCAATAATGATTCATAAATATTTATACATTATTGTTATTATAAGTATAATATAAATTATTATTATTATAATTAGCAGTAGTAATAGTAGTATTAAATAACAGATACATATTAATGAATGTTTCACAATCCAATCAATTCCCAAAGGATTCAATAAAGTTCTGCCCTTTTTTCCTTATTGAATATTTTGTTTGGCATGGAAATGTATCATATTATTGATGAAAAATGTATTGCTAATGACGTTTTATATTTATTGAATGGTGCCGAATTTACAGAGGTGCATGAAGCATTTTTCTTACAAGTATGAATGCTGCTTTAGTGTTGAGATTTTTTACATCAGCTACATTTTTTTTTTTTCATTTTAGTTTTATTTAGTTTTCATATATTTTTATTTCGTTTTTATTGATTTGATTAGTTTTCATTGATTTGAAGCTACTAACCGCTGCGAGGACAGGCGTTGTGGAGGTGGATGTCCAGAGAGCAGGGTTTGCGTGTGACAGCTGTAGCCACTGACTCGTAAGGGTTGTCCTCATCTTCTGGTAAAAACACATCCAGTGATGGAGAATGGGCAATTTCAGCACATCGCTTGTCCTGCACACAAACAACATAACACAAGTGTCTTTAGACATACAGATAGACAAAAGATGACAGACAGACAGACAGAAAGCCAGACAGACAGACAGACAGACAGACAGAAAGCCAGACAGACAGACAGACAGACAGACAGA
>NW_015552565.1:617641-622693 GCF_001515605.1 Sinocyclocheilus anshuiensis
ATAGACAGATAGACAGATAGACAGATAGACAGATAGACAGATAGACAGATAGATAGATAGATAGATAGCATTCAAAAAAATTACACATTAAAAGGCACCAAGTTTTTTCAAGTGTAAAAGAAACACTCAGCATTCAATTGAGAGTTTCTCTCTGTGAAGAGAGACAATTCTGTCTCACGCGCAAAATGACAGGGATAAACACCCACCCATGACACCCTGCTCCATCATCTTCAGTGAAACATTGCCATCACCTCCTGCTGCCTGTTTTTCTTCATGGGTGCAACACAGCAGGCATGTGAGGGCAACTATCCCTCAAAGTAAACATAGCACAGGCCACGCTGCCTCCATTGTCATCGCACTTATTTCCCATGAACCCCATCGATTTCTTCTCAGACAACTATTACTCTACCTGTCAGTCCCAAATCCTGCATCACCCAGCAAGCATTAGACACATCCATCATTAAACACTTCTTCCAAAACTCACTCTCCATACACACTCAAGACACAGGTGGTTTAAAACATATATAAACGTGGTTCAGCGTATGGTATGGTTAAACACAAAGCTAACTAGCTTCTACTTGTGAATCAAAGGGTTGTGCAAAAAGGAAGCTTACAGCAGTGAGCAGGAGTGGTGCTTGCCAGTGCAAAAGTTGCCTCCATGACACTAAATTGTTGTAGGTAGTTGCCAGGGTGTTGCTAGATAGCTGCTATGGTGTTGATTGTCATACCAGGGCATTTCTAGGGTGTTTACTGTGGCTTCTAGGTGGTTATTGAAGTGGTATGGCTAGTTACAAGAACATTGATAGCTGATTGTGAGTGGTGCTTGTCTGTGCATGTTGCCTCCTTGATGTTAGATTGTTGTGGGTAGTTGCTAAGGCATTGCTTACTTTGAGTGTTAAGGCATTGAGTGTTTGTTGTGGTTGTTGTGTTAAGGGTCTTCATTGTGTTCAATAGGGTGTTGCTAAGTGGTTACTAGGGCATTGCCCATGCAGAAGTCATCTCCATTATGAAATGGTGATTTTTATGAGTGGTTGCCAGGGTGTTCTCTGTGGTTATGTTTTACAGCTAGTTTTTTATGTTTTCTGAAGAAGTTGTGAGTGGTGCTTGCAAAGGTAGCTTCCATGATGTTAGGGTATTCTGAGTGGTTGCTAGGTGGTTGGGAATGTGCCTTCAGATCTTTATCTCATCTTCCATTGCCCCTGTCCATGCAAACTATCTGCACATTTCTTCTCTTTTCCCACTTCCTCTAATGATCGTTTTCCCCTCTCTCTTCATTTGAGCCACACTCAATAGAGCTCCAGTCAGGAAGAACAGAGGCCCTCCAGAGAGCCACACAGAGAAATCAACAGACAGAATAATAGACAGGTGAGAAAGAGAGAAAGACAGAGAGAGATCAAAGCCATGTTCACAATAACTTACTTTTGGACTTTTTCAGTCTTTGTCAGTTTAAATAGCGTGGAGGGGCACGAGAGAGGAGTCGGGCACACACCGAGGAAAATACTTCGAGAGCAGGAAGGAGGGGAAATGGCCGGGCTTTGAATCAGTGATTTCCTGTGTTGTACGCTAGCATGCACACGCTTAGACAGGAAACTACCCACTGGCCGCATAGAACAAGAAAAAAAACTACAGCAAACTTATGGATAATTCTCCAGTTATACTGCTGATGAACTAATATGACTATGAAGTAATTACTGCTAACATACCCCTTAACCCAGAAGACAACTTTTAGCATTTTTAGAATTGGAAAAATTAAATAAATAATTATTCATTAAACATATATTTAATAAACAACCACGTAATAAATAAATACATTCATTAATTAAATAATATTAATATAAGTAATATTATAAATAACAACAATGATGATAATAGCAATAAACAAAATAGTAACCTTAATAAAATTGTATATAATGAAATAATAATTAAATACAGAATTTTGATAATTAGGTTAATACTCATTTAAAAGAAAATAATACTATTTGTCAAATTTAGACCTCTTGTACAGACAACTTTGTCACCAATCTCTAACTAAGCTCGTACACACACAAAGCATAGACTCCACACTTACGATAAAATATATCAGTACCTGTTTATCTCTTGCAGATCCTGATTTCTTCACAGTGACTGTAAAAATGTCAACTCTTCAGCATACAAACAAAATGGCCCTGCTGCGCCTGACTGTCCGAGGACACTACAGCTCTTGTTCTGTTTCTCTGCCTCTCTCTGAAAGCAGAGACAGGAACTTCATTTTTTTTTCTCTGAATAGGAAGACTACAAAACAAACAGAAGCGGTTCGGGTCAGTAATTAGCGTGCTGATGCAGGGCTGCAGTTGCTGCACTCGGATCCAAATAGGAAATCTGCCTGGACGGCCCCCAGTCACGTCTGTGATCTTCAGCCACACATGTGACTGGGGCCTGACAGACTTTACAGCCGGCTTCACTCCTGTATTTCTCCCTTTCTCATTTTCTTCTTTAATCAGCTCTTTTCGCTTTGGTTTTCGTTACATTTGTCCAGCGTTTTGTCACTGCTGTTTCTCAGTTGATACAGTATCTGATCTGAATGGCCACTGTCATTTCCTGTGCTTTTCTAATCTGAGCTCTGCATATTTTGGAGGAGGACCCCACAGCATAAAAGGCCCTCAAAGACCTTCTCAGAACAGATAGAGGGATTGATATAAAGCGAGAGAGGGAAGATAAGTTTGGTCATGTGCTTTAGAGGAGGGCTTTGCATGCAGAGATGGTACCAGTGGGGGGAAGGAAGTCACAAAAGTTCACTGATACAGACGAGCCTCCGGCTTACACAATTTTGTTGCAATATGCTTCACAGTGAGGCTTCATTATAAACCGAACAAACAATAAGCGGAGAAACGAAGGAACTACAAATAACATCAGCAAGATAAAGTAGCCTGTTCAAGACCATTTTCTCACTAAAAGACTTCCAGCCAAAATAATCTAATTCTGCCTGATATATAACGGTGCGAGAGATGATAGAAAGAGAGAGAAAACAGAGCTGGGGAAAGAGAATACAGGGAGAAAAGAGAAAATTAGCAGACAGAAATGGAAATCCCTTAGAAATTACTTCTGACTTTCATAAAAATGCATGACTACTGTTGTTCCCTTCTCCTATTAAACACCTTTACACATTGAGCACCTGCTTCTGATGTAATGAACTCTGGTACACTTTCCTTCAGCACACTGGCTCAATCCAAAGGGATGAGAAAATACAGAAGGGTACATCTGCAGGTCAAATTAACCTTTTCTCACACCTTTTAATGATGATTAGCCTAAGAATATTAACCAGCTTTTATATAAAACATGTTCCCATGTCATCGCTTGAAAAAAATGTGTTGTAGCATCCTTAGCCAGTCTCTTTATAAAACACTACTTGTCACAATACCCATCAAAACGGCAAGATCCATCATTATTTTGTTCCTTATGTTTTTGTTGTTTCAGAGTCCTGACATTGTGACAATAAATGGAAAAAAGTTTGGGCTTTCTAGCAGACTCTATTAAACCACTTGAGTATTACAGATTTCTTTTATGTTTTGACATATTTCCTATTGAAACAAGAAATTGGGGCAAGGCATAATTGAAGGGATTAAAAACAGCCAATGAGATTTAGGTACATTAACTGCATTAATTGTGAACTTTTAAAAGAAAACTAACATACAAATGGTTTCAAAGCTGACAGACATGACATGAAATGACATAAAATAAAATAAGCCATGGGTGGCTTCAAATCTAACAGGCATAGATCAAAAGCCACAATTTTGATTTCATTGAGTCTGTAATGGCTAAAGCTAAATTTAGCTTTTTACCTATATTTAGTGTCTGATGAATTATTTTTGCTAAAATTATCATTAAAATAAACAAATAAAATACACTTGCAAGTTTCCCCACTTGCTAATTACTACAACTAGAGGCATTCTTATTTTAGAGAGCCTCTGATTGGACAAACAATCTGTTTAGTGCAGGATGAGTCATCAGCGGTTTCATTCTGTTTTCCTGGAAGAAAAAAAACTGGCATTAATTGTGAACTTTTTAAACAAATAAAATGCGAGAGTGACGAGAAAGTGACAGATAATCTGAAAAAAAAAAAGCAAGACCAGTAGGAAAAAACTAAGCTAGTTAACCACACACACTCACAAAGGGCCAGTAGGGAGACCGGAGGCATTTTGAGATTTGAGCCCTCATGAGAACTTTCTTATGCAGCACAAACCGTCATCATCTTATCACGCACAGCCTGCGAGAAGTTAACATTCATTAGCTGCCCTAATTATCTCTCAGCACCTAGGAGGAAGTGCGGAAACCTTCTCGGTAGATGAAGCCACCGTTGGGGTTCTGAGATTTTAAACATGAGTCACGGATATACAAAAGAGATTATGCCACACTGTGGGAAAGGAGGAGGAGGAGGATGAAGATTAAAACAAATATGACAGAGGAAACATTTAATGCAATCACTCGAGGGAGCCCGCTGCTTTGGAATAACAACAGTCATGGCTTTCCTTTATATTATCACAGTGTAACAAAAGCGCCTGTGTGAGTAATCCAAGCACTCAACAACAATGATTTCCAACGTGGAGATTCAGAGACGACATCAAAGCTCACCAAGAACAGCGGAAGTAGTCGTGGTGGTCGTTCATACAGTTTTAATGCCACACAAAATTGAGCACAAGAGCACAACTGCACTAACAAAAGCATTTTGTTGTGCTTGTCGCTTGGTGGTAAATAAATGACTGAAATCACTCTTACAACAACTTTATGTTTGTATAACTCATCCATTAATAAGGCTTTATGAAGGCTGTATATTTATATGCAGTATAACCTATCCTCGCTGTATCTCCTGCATTTGGCTCTAAATGGCTCATAAAATACAAGCAGCCATTTAGGATTCTCGTCCCGGCACTGTTTTCAGAGTGATCTATTAAACACAGCAAGCAGCGGCCCGGCTCGACTCCTAAATCACACTGGGCAGTCAGTGAGAGCCAGGTACGTAAATTTACTCTAATACAAACTCACACACACACACACACACACACACACACACACACA
>NW_015552565.1:622731-641205 GCF_001515605.1 Sinocyclocheilus anshuiensis
CAGGGACGTAAATTTACTCTAATACAAACTCACACACACACACACACACACACACACACACACAAAGCCATTCTGTTCAATTAAAATGGACAATACGCATGAAAAACTTCACTTCCCAGAGCTATTAATTAGCCATAATTAGTGGCTTTTGTAAGAGCACAAAGTCACCAAGCTGGACAAGACCTACCAAATTGCTCCAGTAAAAGCAATGGAATGCATTCATTTGGGCATAATAGATGTTTAATGCAAACTGAGGATAACAATAGATTAAATTATCAAGACAACAAGCTGCTTAATTTTTTGTGGAAACACTGATTTTAGATTGAAAGTTTTAAAAGAACAGCTTTTAGTAAAAACAGAAATCTTTTGTAATATTATAAATGTCTTCACTGTCACTTTTGCACTGATTTAATGTGTCATTGCTGAATAAAATGATTAATTTCTTTAAAAAAAACACCTGCATACTGCAACCTAAAACTTTTCTTTAAAAAAAACACCTGCTTACTGCAACCTCAAACTTTTCAACAGTAATGCATATTCTTAATATATATAGTATAATAAGAATAAAAAGAATAAAGCAAAAGTTATCAAGTAATACCTGATTTATAATTAAAATGTGATAAAAAAAGATGTCTTTATTTTTTAAATACATATTTTAGCATCTAAGTAGCAATTTTTGACCTAACCATTGAGAGTAAAAGTTACTAACGTCTCTAGGTTACGTATGTAACCATGGTTCCCCGAGGGAACGAGACGCTGCGTCGAAGTAGTTTTGGGAACGCCCTTGCGTGACCGCGTTCTGAAGCACGTGTTTAAGAATTAATGCAAGAATTTTATCAGCATTGCATGATTTTTATTGTCATACAGTGGGTACAGAAAGTATTCAGACCCCCTTAAATTTTTCACTCTTTGTTATATTGCAGCCACACAAAGAGTCAACACGTGCCATAGCACATATACCTGTATATATTGTGGAGCATTTTTTAGTCATTTACAATTCAAATACATTGAAGTCCCAACCTAGAACAGCTCTTTTCTGGGGTGCTAAAACAATCCAGAAGTGTCACCGCAAAGTTTTTGTTTGTAAACAGTAATTTCATCCGCAGAGAAAACCATTGCAAAGCAGATGCTACTGATGGGAGTGCTTACTCTGATCTGGAATCACAAGGCGTTTTCGGCATAAACATTAAAAGCACGTTTGCTGACTGCAGCATTGGGAATAGACGCGGAAAAAAACAGTGAGAAAACAAATACAAATGAACAGCTCCGATTTTACATACACAAATACATGACGTAACAGGAAAAGACGAATGGTGAAAACAAGAATGGATAGAAAAATAAAAAAGGGAGGCAGAGGAATGCTGGAGAACAGCTTGAATGAGAAAGCAGAGGTCGATAGCCAGTCTCTCTCTCTCCCCTCCCTCTATCTCTGGATGTTTTCTCTGGATGTTATTGCGCAGTGCTGTGACGCACCTGTTTTGATGGAGACTCAGATCTGTCAATTGGGAAGTGGGAGGATATCCCACGCCTTGCACTTTATGAATTCTGTGTCTCCTAGCAACTACGAGAACCGCTCGGAATCCGCGTGCATCTCTCTCCCTGCGGAGGAGAGCCAGTGACGGAGTTCAGGATTGGTTTGCGGGTGCAGAAGTATGACTCGCAGTCCAAGGAACCCCAACTCTTACTGGAGCTGGAGTCTCCCCTCCCCCAGCCTGCTGGCACCTTCACTATGTCTGTTTCCATGGTAGCGGGAGGTCTCCTCACATGGCGCAGGTGGGCGGATCAGCGTGTGACACGATTACACTTCCTGTGGGATAATCAAACTTCCTGTCTGAGGGACGGGAATCCCTCTTGCTCATTCTGGCATTATGAAAGCCTTCTAAACCCTCAATCCAACTATTAACATTTCCTTATCCATCTTTTCAACCACGATCAGAATTAAAGATAAAAATAACTTTTTTTTAGATGCCTAGGAAGTCTTTGAAGACCTTTGTGGTTAATTGGCTAAAGTTTCCATAGCAACATGACACTTCATACAAAGGATGTACCAGTTTTATCTTGCATTTGGCAACGAGAATGAATATAAATATTAAAATCAACACATTTAAAAAGCTCTGATGAGTGAAATAATAGTAAGAGGATGCCATAAACCAATTCAACACTTTGTAGTAAAATATTTTAAAATAAAATGAAAAATACAGAAATGAAGTTTGCATCAAAGTATGCAGATATATCGTAAAAGTATTCATTACCCAAATTAAATATTACATTATTTTAATATGAAATATTATATTATTATAGAACATTTTTATATATTAATTGACTGGTTTCAGTATATTTTTTTAACATTTTAATATCTTTTACAAATTCGTTATCCACTAAGGGGTCCATTGCTGCATTATAAGGATGGGAAGTGTGAGTGTGTGTACCTGAGAAAAGCCCAGGTTTCTGCAGCCGTTGCAGGGAGTGAGCGCCTCCCACAGGCCTGATGGTCCGCAACTCTTTTCCTCCTCTTCCATCGCCGGGGGCAACGGGGGAGTGGGCCGCTACAGCGGGGTGGAGAGATATGCATACAGTTACACACAGTCAAGAGTAGTACACACAGGTACAGATACAGATCTCAGCTCATGCCAACATGACACAAGCTTAAGATAAGTCAGAGACTGCATAAGGGGGAGGAGACAGACAACTCAGAGAGAAACGAGTACAAGAAATCTTAACGCTTAAAATTTTAAGAGCCAATCATCATTTTCAAACATGCTTTAAGGCAAGCCTCCATTCCTAGTGTTAGGCCACAAAAACTGAAATTTTGACCATATCCAAGTATCATATATAAATATGACGTCTATTTATTTTATGACACCAGTATGTTAAAAAAAAAGATCGTTTGCTGCAAGTATGCAAGGGAAAAATAATTAAATAATTCCTTTGAAATAGACAAAACATTTCAATGTTAATTAGATAATGTTGTTTTAAATTTTTTTTAAAAACTGTTTTGTGACCGGCAGGCAAAATGTATGGTCAGTAATTGTTCCTAGAATCCTTTTATAGACTTTGCAAACAACTCCAATCCCTTCAGTGAAGACTTAGGAGTTTTTGACGTTACTGGAATCAACTCAGAAGAGTGTTTGTGTGCATTGTGTCTTTGCTTGTTTATCTGGGCTCTGCAGACTTTGATTGATTGACCCGACTCCATGTTTAATTGTATTGATCAAAGAAACGCAGTGGAGCAAACCGTGATCCAGTGGTCACTGTGACAGCTAAACCATGACACACCTTCAGCAAATGACCATTCCATTACACACTTTCCTAATGCATTCTGTCCCTTACATAAGGTTAAATTCACTCCCTAAGCCAGCAATGTGTTGAAGCCACATCAAAAATATGATTCTGTTTGAGTTAAATAACAGCAGTGATTAAATCGGGGGCTGTTTTAGTGCTATAAATATGTATTTATGAGATTATATAAATTGAAGGGATACCCAGCAATGCACACAGTGTTTAGTTCTGCCCTCTGCTGGCCATAGTGAGGCACTGCATCAACAGAGAAATGCTGTTCATTATTCAAAGCTTATTAGGACTTCTTGTTATTGATGGTCTAACGTCATTGATTTCATTTTCTTGAAAAACATTTTTTTTAATATATTTTAAAGGGGCGTAATCTGATAAAAACACTTCTTTAACTGCATAAAAACTGTTCAAAATCAGCAAAAAAGCCATTTATTCTACTGCATTTCCTTCTCAATGCACACCTTGTTTATTCGAGTGAGAGTGCCGTTCTGTTCTTCGTCAGACAGCCGCCCACTGCCGAAGCTCTCCATGGACTGAGAGTGAGAAGAGATGGTCTGACACAGCTCCTCAAAGGAGCAATCCTTATCACGGCAGATCTTTATTTCATTCAGCAACTTGGACAACTCCCCTGTTACTGCGTCATCTACAAAGGGAAGAAGAAAGAGAGAGAGGGGGCAAACTATGAATTTAAATGAAAGAAGAGCTGAAAACAAGAAAGAAAAATTCCGCTTCATATTAATGGATAGCAGTATAGTACATCTTAGCCTGCCACAGTATGAAAGACTTGAATCTGTGTCATGTGATGATCTTCGTCACTAATTTTGGAGCTCATTTAGTCTTATTCTTGATAGTTAAATTCTTATTCTTACTAGTTAAATTCAAATGAGAAATTTTTACACTTATATATTCATGTACATTTTTTTATTTACCTTAACCCTTTTATATATTACCTCCATACAATTATGCAATACAAATGTACTTTTTTTTGTTGTTGTCAAACTAGCACAATATAATAAAATAAATTGAAGTTTCAAGTAATTAGGGACTGGACCATACCAAAAGCACATCAAAAATCTCTATAACAGCTTTTAAATAAACGTTTTTAATGTATCATTCATCACAACATCCGTCTTATTTATTTTTATTCTCTTTGTCTGCTTTTCAATATTTAATCTGGGACAAATGCTTGTTTTCTGGCATGGGCTCAGTGTGCTGATGTGTACTAACAGTCCTTTTGTGGCTGGCAGACTCTCAGATTCACCTGTGAGCATTACCAAAATACTGCCCCAGATGGAATCAAAGACACACATCCAGCAGTATTCAGACCACAAAAGGACCAAATGAGACTGCGCTGCACTGCAACAACTGACCACTAGGAACGCTGCTGACTGCACTTTCTTAATAATGCACATACACTAATCAAACCATCCACGCTACGTTTATGAAAAACGTAGCAAAATAAGATTTATTTTTTTAAATTAAGAACATGATGATGAATCGATTAAGGGATTTATGCGTGCAAACACTGGATTAAACAGTAAAACCTTTGCCAGAGGAAGACAAAGCAGCAGACAATGCGCTGTAATACTATCACTTGACCACTGGGTGTCGTACTGCACACTAAAATACATGAAAAACGTGAGAGAATGAGAATGAGCATTTGGATGAGCCTGTTTACTTTTGTAAATGAACAATTACATTTAGGTGTTAAAATAGCATTTATACTGTATATGCATTAAGAACTTAGTTTTCATTCAAATATATCTACACATACTTTTATGCCGTAGAGACGGGGAGGGCACAGGTGAGGGTATTGATGTGCGTGGTGTCGGTATTGGACGCTGACGGGTTAAATCTTTGTGAAAATTCCCTTTGTCACAATCCCACGTCATAAAATCTAGAGAGAGAGAGAGATAAATTAATTTACAGAACACAAACAAGTACAACCACAAACATGCATTGAAGATGTTCCATTGTGCTCAGTTTAACCCTATAAAGCCTACTGTACTATATTTGATAAGCAAATGTCTAAGGCCTCTAATTTCTAAGAAATTGTCAGCAAGATCAAACTGCTGAAAAACCTGTAGTACACAATCTGTTACATGCCTCCTGTCATCTGAGTGATAGTTTACACTTTTCAGCAAATAAAAGACCTTTTAGCTTCATTCTAAAAAATGTCTCCTTCAGATTGTGGTACACTTTTTTTTTTTAATGTGAAATCTTTACTGATTTTTATCAAATAAACGTACGATTAACTTTTATATTGTTAGTAACATTTCAAGATGGACACTTGCTGAACTGAAGCAAACTTGGGTTTATTTGATGACCCATACACCATTTTTAGAAAAATCATGTTAAAATGTGAGTATCAAATATGATACATCAGGCTTTTGAGGAACGTTTGTTTGTACATTTCTTAATCATCAGTGTATTGCATTGCATTATAAATATAATCTTACTAAGACATATTATTGGCCCCTCATGTTCTCCTATATAATACATAATGGCCATAAAAGCTTGATGTATCAAATATGATGCTCAACAAAAACACATATGCAAACTTTCATGTTGTTGTTCAATTTTTAAAAATATATAGATTTTTTTCTGACCATTATTTCATCTGTCAGGTTTTACAGGGTTAAAGAAAAGCACTTTACGTTGGTGAAAACATCTGTAATTGTAGCTCTAAACAACTATAGGCTGCACAAGCCACATGGTAAACTTGTAAACAACAATAGTTTCTGAGTCCCGTCAAAGACTCTAGATTATAAAACCACAGCAAGCTTGAGTTTGACATTCTTTCACGCAGAGGCAGGGAGGAGAACTGTAATGTTGCCTCTGTCCTGTAGGATGAAGGGTGATTTAGACTTCACATGTGTCAAAAAAAGACATTTCCGAGCAGTAATAGGAGTCCTCAACTCTCAAGACTGCATTTCACAACCCTCAGAAATGTATAACCCTGGGCATGAAGTGGATGGAAACAACAAGCTAAAATGAATTTAATTTCAAAGCCAGATAACCCCATCATATTCGTTTATGAGGGTGTGTTTTTGAAAGCAGAGATGGAACAATGGATTCAAACACCAAACGTCTTTTGTGTTGTACGATAAACTCTGCTGGAAAGAATGAGTTTAGTTGGATAAGTACATGAAGGAAGATGACAAACAAACTTTAGAATAATCCAAGATGTTATAATACAGAAAATTTCACATGTGTCAAAAAGAGACATTTCCGAGCAGTAATAGGAGTCCTCAACTCTCAAGACTGCATTTCATAACCCTCAGAAATGTATAACCCTGGGCATGAAGTGGATGGAAACAACAAGCTAAAATGAATTTAATTTCAAAGCCAGATAACCCCATCATATTCGTTTATGAGGGTGTGTTTTTGAAAGCAGAGATGGAACAATGGATTCAAACACCAAACGTCTTTTGTGTTGTACGATAAACTCTGCTGGAAAGAATGAGTTTAGTTGGATAATAAGTACATGAAGGAAGATGACAAACAAACTTTAGAATAATCCAAGATGTTATAATACAGAAAATGTCCCAATGTAGTAATAATGTGTATAACAATGTAATAAACATGTAATAATTCCTTATTCTCAATTATATCTCATCAAGAAGACACAGTATTGAAAGTATTTGCAGTTGTTTTTTCTTTCGAGAATGCAAGGGAACATGGATTTCTCATACACACTAAACCACCATTGTTCTCAATCTAACACAAACTTCCTGAAACAAATTTTATTAATCTGCAAGCATCTGCCTTCTGATTTCCACCAAGAACACGCTCCCTCATCAGCTTGTGCACGTGTGTGTGTGCTTGTGTGTGTTTTAATGGCTTTATTTGCTTTAATGTTTACATGTGTGCGTGTCTGGGAAATACTTTACCTTGAATGAGAGAAGCAATTTGTTGTGATTTCTGAGATGGATGTTCTCTTAGTATGTCTAGAGCACTTCTTCCTTGGTAATCTCTGATGTTGGCATCAATCCCTGGGGGGAAAAATTATTTTTTGGATTTTCATTTTTAGATTAGCATTAATAAATGTTTTTAATTTGCATCTTGTATATTTTGTGTAATAGCTGCTTCTTGTCTAATTATATGGTTCTTTTTGGCAGAGCACAGTGGAATATTCATTTCAATTAGAACATTCAATATTGATTGCAATAAAAATTCAGGTCGTTTTCTCTATAATTTTTAGTATTTTATTTTATTTCTGCACATATAAAGTTGATATTTTAACAATAAATCTATATAAGGTATATATATATAAGTTATATAAGTTATATATAATTTATTAATATAATATAATATTTTATTTATTAATATTAACACAAAAATATATTAAAACTAAAATAAAAGAGTTGAAACAAATAAAATAAAAAAATAGTTTTTGTCTTATGAAAATTATATAATTGAAGAATCAGGGCTGACTCCTTCCCATAAAACCCTCAAAAAACATGAAAAAAAGACAAACACAAAACCAAACATTTTTCCCAGAATAAAACTTTCCATAACAATAAAACCACAACTGAACAATCACACCGCCCTTTCCCTATGACAGGAAGTTCCCCATTCTCCAATTCCTGTTCCACAGCTGGAACTGACAGGGAAGCTGTTAGGTCACAGGTCACACATGTAGTTTAAACAAACCATGGTCATGCAACCTCCCCATCCTAACACCACACACATACACTTCTGAAAGACATACCTGAGTCAAGCAGTAGCTGAACTACATCCATCTTTCCGAAGAGAGCGGCTTCATGGAGAGCACTTCCTTTCTCTGTCTAGAGAGAGAATGATTTTAAGTCAATATTTTAAGCTTAATGCCTCACATAAAGAAGTAAATGGCAATTATACACTATGGCATCTTTACTACTGCTGCCCTCGCAGTCTATCAGCCGCGACTGGCAGGGTATTTTATATCATGCTCGCTGTGAAGTACTTAACTACACCCAATTTAGCTCTGGAAACATTTATTCAGTGTACTACAATTAACGGCAATAGTGCTGTGAATTTATTAGCCTGACTGATGGGAGCTTGAAAGAGGGAAAGAAACGGGCAAATGAGACCGAACAGCAGTTGAGACAGATCGCGAGAGAGCTTCTTGCACAGCTGAGCATGGTCATTTTAATAGGCCACCGGGAGACCGCACACGATACCCAATCAAACGGGCCCCCATCGGCCTTCATTAGTCCAGAGGCATGAGTACAGCGCCGGCGGTTGCTCTTCTCCCTGAACTATTGGATCTGTGTGATGATGCAATACACATTAAACAAGAACTTAGGGACTTACTACTGTAATACTTAATCCTGCAAAAATGTTTGAGACACTGTTTTTGTCTGGCAGTGGTACCACAGCATTAATCTGGCTCCTGGACAACAGACTCTCCAGAGTCCAGATAGATCACGCTAAGTTTATGTCTTTGTAACATTACCAGGCGTTCTTGCATTCTGTATGTGCTTTTTTAGTGTGTGTACACAATGAATTTCTTTCTTGTTCTTTCTGATTCTGAATGAATGTCTTGGGCTGCTGTATAGTTTCTCTGTTTCTCACCAATGGGATTGTGGGTGCTTACAAATAAAAAAAATCTGGGATGTTTGGCAGATAAGAATGCACAAGATCTGCTTCAATGGTATAAAAAGATCAATTTTCAACTTGAAATCAAGTGAGAACACAGCAAATTTCTGAACTGGAACTACTTTTTGGGAAGTTCTCATTGGTCAACAAATGTCTACACCAAAGAGTCCTCCTAAATTTTTGGCTGCAAGATGGCGCTCCGTTTTCACACCACCCTGCTATTTTTGATCTATACATCCTGATGCATCATTCCCATTGAAATCAATGTACTCAGTGCGTTTTCAAATGCACCCTAAAGCCAGTCACAAACCAATGCACCACACCATGCCTCATTGTGGATAAGAAAATAAAACAACAGGTATTACACACCGGATGCGTCACATTCAGTTCAAGACAGCTGCCCAAAACAGTGATTCTAATCACCAAACAGGCAAAAGTTCACTTTAAGAATGAAAAAAGTGGAAATGATGAGTTTGAAGTTTGAAAAAACAGACATTATGTACACTTAGATCGATTTAGGGCAAACATAATGGAATTTAATGGAAATTCAATTTAGTGGCACTCTGTGTCATAGCCCTGCGCCACGGACAGATGCCTAATGCAGTTACTCGTTGAAAAACAATGTGTTTGAATTTCAAAAATGAAGTGTTGCGCTTCTTGTCTGGTGTATAATCCCCTTAAGGGTTGTTCACATAGAACGTGTTTTTGCATTTCGTCATTGTTTTTCTATGTAAACATGTGCTCGATGGATGACTTCGACCATTTCGCTTGTATCTTGTGTTTTTTGCAGCATATGAAGGATGACAAAGTGTTCTAAAAATGCTCTACTTAAGTTAAAAGAAGTTAACATTTTTTAAAAGACCTTGCATTACTTTAACCACAGTCACGTCATGTTTTTAAACGCAAAATCTCATTCTGTGTGTATGGTCATCAGAAGATAAAAGCATTTCAAAAGTTCTGTTTCATTCAGTTGCAGTCGGTCATACTTTTCTCAAACACAAGAACGTATCTTGTGAACACCCAGCAAGTCTGACAGTTCTGGAAAACAACAAATTGAGGCAAATATGGGGTTGAGTAAAAAGAAGACTATGAGTCTACAGTCAGTGCTGGTATACTGTAAGACTATACCTTAAGGAACATTTTTGTACCGTATTAACCCATGTGGGGTAATATTAGTACCTTAGGTACTAATATGCATTCTTTAGGGGTTGATAAGGCTCAAAGGTGTATGTTTGAGGGTACTAAAGGAAGCTAAAGGAACATTTTTTAATGTATGTACTCTCAAGCTTGAATCTAAGTATACAAAAAATGAAACCTTTCATAAAGTTACACCTTCAACATTTATAAGATACTTGCAAAATGAGATCTCATATCCTCTGTGTTTACTTACTCAGAGAAAACACACTCTCTAAGACCAAACATAGTTGCAGGTAAGACATTCATTCTTCAACCTGAAGTTAAACTCTAGTCCAGATCACTGAATAGTCAGAATGACTAAAAAGACTTAATCCTGAATGAACGTGGTGAAGACTGAAGAGCACACTGTTCTCCTGATATGTTAAACTCAGAATTCTGTACTGTTCGGGATGAGCAGATCTCCCGAAATGTTCCCAAAGGGAAGGTTTGTACGATTCAGGTCACTTCGTGATACAAAATTTGTCCCTAAAGTATAACCAAGTAAACACACACCAGGGTAGCCTGAGGAAATCCTGGACTGAGAACAGAGTGTTCCTCTACTGCGTTTCACTTACTCTCACAGCTAGATTAATTATTCATCCATTTGAGCCCTTAAACTATTCACACACACTCTCTCTCTCTCTCTCTCTCACGATTGAGCATGACAACTGAGACCTAGAGCGAAAAGGTGTGTGTAAAGTGTGTGGAGTTCTAGAGGAAGAAGATGTCCTGCCCACACACACTGACCTGTGTGTTAACGTCCATGTCGGCCTCCAGCAGCACTCGAACAGTAGTGTGATGGCCATTTCGTGCAGCCAGATGTAGAGGTGTGTGCTTGCGTGTATTGCAGCTCATGAGGTTGGGGTGGGCGGTCAGTAGCATGCGGACCACCTGCAGGCGGCCGTACAGGGCGGCCAGGTCCAGCGGCGTTTCTCCTCGACTGTTCCTCATGCTGGGGTCCGTCAGCTCCTGCAGCAAAACACGGACCACCTCGGAGTGACCGTACTGAGCCGCACAATGCAGAGCCGTCTCCTTTTCATGGTTCTACATCAGAAAGGGAGAGACAGCATGTTACTGTAACAGCACTGTAAAGAAATTCCCTCTGAAGCATCCATTATCAAAACATGAGATGTCATATAACCCTGACAACTGTCTATCAATCACTTACTGTCCTAAGTAAGTCCCATAATGCATTGCCACTGCCCTAAGGCTATTGTCAGGTTGTTTTTACACACAAGACGATACACAGCAGCACACCCTGATCGGATCCCTCCATTGCATGAATGAAATTCAATGCTATTTAACGATAAGACAAATCAAACACAGCTGGTCAAAACTGATAACGACAAATTACTTGAAGGTGAAACATCTGAATGCATTAGCAGATTCATATCGTCATCATATAGTAATGAAATTATTAAATTCATTTAATAAAATATCAACTAGTCGACTAATGGCTTGAATGGTTGACTAGGAAAGACTTTAATCGGGACCAACCCTAGTGTTTTTACTGACCCAAATAAAAAGAGATATGGCTAGATATGGCTCAGGAATCTCCTTTAAGTCTTTTCATTGACTGCCAGGGCTTTCAAGTCTGATTGTTTAGAAACGTATTACCACAGCTCTCCCTGCAGGTGGTGTGGGATGATGAGTTAGCGGTCATAAGCATGAGTCATAAGCCAAAGATAACTCAACAGCACCCTCTATTGCCACTACTGCATACCACACTCATTCTCTTGACTCTATGTGTGTGTGTTGAAAAATGTGCAGTCATGTCTGTGGTATGAAGACAGAAGTAGCACTCGTGCAGGTCTGTCAATAAACAAGAGAACTGCAGCGAGCGGCCACTTTAACTGCAATGACTTATTTCAAGCAAATGGGTTCCTTAATTAGCCAGACATGATTGAAAATGATGATAAGAGACTCCCAGTCCCTAAAGCAGCACAAAGAAACAGACCTGAAACTGCAGACAGATATCTCTCACTCTCCCTATCGCTCTCTCTCATACTCTATGCCCTGCCTTCCTTCCTTTAATCTCCCTTTTTTAGCCTTGAATAGCAAACAAACACACACACACACACACACACACACACACAAAAAACCTGTCCTCTTTTTGGAAAACTAAAATATGGTCACCCTAAACAAAATGTCCTTAAACATCAAAAATGAAATGTATTATTATATAGCCTCCATCGTGCATCTGTATGTCGGCCAGACAGTGCAATATTCAGAGAGACAGCAGGCCGCTTTCCCACTCCATACTGTTCATGCCCTATTGGTTAATATCCAAGATGGGCTGTCATGATAAAACAACAGAAGAAGCGGCATTCGCATTCAATCAATGAAATTACATATAATAGCAATGGCGTGTCTAAAGCGATCAGCACTTTAAATGGCACAAAACAAATAATTAAAGTATAAAATATACAAACAGAGCCAACTGCAGATTGAAGTGAAGTGACATGTGGCCAAGTATGGTTACCCATACTAGGAATTAGTGCAGGACTCCGTGAGTCTCATCTCTTAGTGGAGCACTAAAGCAGATGTACAGACAGACAGTATAGCCCACGGGAGGATAGAGGATGTGTGGAGGAGCACATTAATCTTGGCTATCCTGTACAATCCAGTGCAGTTTAATGTGGATTCGGTCTTTGAGCCGATATTGTAGAATTAAAGGAATATTCTGGGCTCAATACAAGTTAAGCTCAATTGAGCATTTAATGCTGATTGACGTAAAATAAAATAAAATCAAATAATAAAATAAAAATAGATTCATCCCTTGTTTTCTTAAAAATATAAATAAAAAAATAGAAGTTACAGTGAGGCACTTACAGTTAGGTGATTTTTTTCAAACTGAATTATGTAAAAATCATGTAAACATGAATACTGTTTACATCTTGTGGCTTTACTACTGAAAGTGAGCATTTAAACGTTAACTTCAATTGAAAGTGCCTCACTGTAACCCAGATTTTTGCTTTTTTCCAAGAAAAGGAGAGACAAATAGAAATTACTTTTTTGTGGTAATCAACATTATATTTCTTTATATGAGCCACCATGCCATTCCAAACACAGGAAACTAGGTCCAAAGGTGACCATCGTACTATAAAACACATGGTTCAACTTATTCTCTTCGAAGAAGAGAGTGTTAACACGGCGGATCTGACACAACTCACAAACACATCTGGCTAATGCTGTGTATATGTGTGTGTGTGTGTGTGTGTGTGTGTGTGTATGAGAGAGAGAGAGAAATAGAGGAATTCAGAGGGCCGTCTCTTGTGGGCTCAGAGGAGCTGGAGTCAGAGAAAATGGTGTAACCTTTCATCCTCCCAACCAGAAAACAAAACATTCCTGAGTAACGCACAAAACTAGCCATTTTCTCACACTCCCTCTCTCTCAAACACATACAGATTCATCCACTAAGGATCTATGTCCACATGCTAGAACACACAAATGTTAGCTATTTAAACACTTCCTATTGAATTTGAACATAAAAGTATTTTTGAATATATTCAAAGTTTGGGGTCAATAAGAATTTTTAATTTTAAACCGAATCCTCTAATAGCTTTAATATAAAATGTATCTAACTGCTACAGAATAACCATACCCTAATTTAACTTATTTACTTTTTCCAAATAAGGACATCCCTAAATGTCCCAAAGGAGCTTTCATCAGATTTGGCTTACCTCTATTGACAGATTTGTCCCCAAAGTATAGTAAACACACACTCACACAGAGGCTTTTCTCATTCCATTTCATTAGTCGAGCAGCTTTTGCCTCTCTGTAATAGGTCAATAAATCTGGCATCAATCTACAAATGGACACACCAACGGCTTCTTTATATGCATTTAAACAAAGCAAAACTCCGTCTATGGCATTTATTAGCATATAAATTAAACCTTTGTGTTTGAAAAGACAAAGTAGCAGGCACTTGGAAAGACATGAGGGTGAGTAAATGCTGACAGAACTTTCATTTTTGGGTGAACAATCCTTTCAAGAACCTGTTCACTTAGCTGAGTGATACAAGTAAGTACTCTTCAAGTAATTTAGCAGAGACTTCCCTTAATATACGGTCATATGCTGTAAAATGGGCCTGTCACAGACTGTCATGTTATTTTCTGTGAAAATGCAAATCTCTTGAGTGACAAATCACCTGCAGGTATGTTTGACGCGGATCTTCAATATGAGCGTGACAGAAATGCATTCAGTGTTCAGATTGATTTTATGTCCTTTCAGATGAAAGAATGATAAATGGAAGCTCTCCGCTTTTATTGCATTTACAAATCTGGATGACGCAGAGGCTTAAACAAATTTTCATACATAGAATCTATAGATAAACGCACCCCAATCTTTCAATACAGAACACAATTTCACAAAACTTGACATTCCTTATTGGAGGGTTTACAACCCTTGTGTCTGTTTGTGTCAGCATTAAAACTATCAAACACTAGCTGGAAATCATGGGGCTATAAACAGCCTCTACATAGCAGTACTGAAATAATAGCATACCCTCTGACACGAAATATATGAATATTATACTCGGATATGAGTAATGTCCAAGTCATAAAGAGCTCAGCATCCCACACTGCAGTGTAATATACGCCGTAATGTCTGTGCCACCGGCTGTGTGTGTGTCCAGGTCTATGTATCATCACTATTGCATTGCTTATTGCTCGTAAAGTGCTGCACATATCCATTTAGAGAAATGGATGTAAAATGGAGTGAAAGTAAAAAAATGTATCAGTCAGGATTATGCAGCATTCATAACTGACTTGAGAAGGCCCAATCCAATTAATTTCCTAAAATTTAGTTGAATTCAACATTCCTTTCATGAATTGAAAACTCAAAAACAGACCCTAATCATTATTAACAGACTACTGACAGTGTAAATGAATGCCATAAACTGTCTTTGTCTCTCCAAAATGCACTCATGCTGGCGGTGAAGGTCTATCCATCAAGCTGATGGTTTAGTGAGTTGAGGAGGGCTGAAGATTGGACGTAATTGTTTCTCCGGCTTGTTTGGTCAGTAAGAGTGAGGCATATGGCAGGAGAGAGAGCAGCACTCTTCCCTGCAATGAGACAGCATTTTAACTGCAGGTAAATACAGGCCTTTCACAGAGCTGCTCTGATTCTGCTCAACAAACCCTCCATCAGCCCATCAGCACGCTGAGATACGAGGAACAGGTCTGAAACCGTCAAAAACCTGTTAAGAGTGTGTATGTGTTCCTTCTCAAATGCATGGTTGACCATGTACAGATGTTTTTTGTGTTAGTAAATGTGTACTATTAACAGCAGACTAGTGTAAAGTGCTCAGTAGCGCTCAATACTAGTGCTTGTTATTGCTCAGGTTTGAACAAACCCCTAAAAGTTCAGCTCATTCTCCACCATTTCGGACATAGATGATACCTTAAATTCTGTCGTTTATTTTAGGGAAATGTGGGCAATTACTTTTCAGATGTACCATTTTCATCTGCCACATGACAAAATGTGTGAAAATATCCCACTGACTTACTGATTTAAGAAGAAACCCAAGTCGTACCTGAAAAACAAACTGAAAAAAACCGGAATATTTTTACAGATTTGGGGGTGGCCATGTAAGAAACCACCTAGCAACCACACAGAATTCCTTAGCAACCACCTAGCTGACAAACACACAAGAAAATTCAGTTCACCCATTGAAACAAGTCCAACAAGTCCGCCTAAGGCCCAAAACAAATCTGACCTTAACTAACTTGTTAGTTAATGTTAGTTGATGCATTAATTATCGTTAACTAATTAGAACTTATGGTACAGTGTTACCAAATTACTTGATGAAGTAGTTTAGTTCAAATTGAGTTAATGCAACCATTGATGTCTTTTAAATTGTTACATATAAATCTATTACCCAAGCTACGGATTGTAAAATTAAACATTTGTGATTAGTTTTTTTTTGGTTTTTTTAGCTTACATTTTACTCAGCATTAATTTAGCATACTGCTATCACAACATGCTAGCTTAGCCAATACTGCATCTCGTGGCAGGGGAATGGTTAAGGATTTTCAGATTATGAATAAAGATTATGAAGACAAACATCTTTTTCTCTGGATTTATTTGCACAGATTAATTGTTCACCACAGGACTAGTGATGTGTGTTAACAAAGTCAGTTTGTGACTTTAAGGTTTTAGTGTAACTGACTTGCACTGGGTATTGGCTAAGTTAGCATGATATGCAAATGTTATGATAAGATGAGGGGTAAGCTTACAAATAGTACATTTGCTCTAAGGGTATGTGTGTGTGTACCTGCTCATTAACTCTGCTGTGGGACGGCCCGTGGTGGATCAGTATCTGGACTATGTCCACGTCACCTCTCCATGCGGCCAGATGCAGAGGAAAACAGCCCTTACTGTCTGCCACATTAGTAGAGGCTTCAAACTGCAACAACTTCAACACCACGTCCCTGAGAGAAAGACAAATAAGAAAGATTTCATGTAATTGTGTGGCCGATTTTCATTCTTATATACCAAAAATCTCATAAATCTTCTTTGGTACTATTTAACTTCATGAAGCTTTTTGCAGGCACAATATGAACGGGGTAATTGTGCTCTAATCATAATACATAATTCAAGTTACATAAAATCCCTCTCCTACTCTGGCCTCATTCTAATGACAAACGTTTAAACCACCCTAAAACCCTGAGCTAATCTAATTCCATCCTGCTTTAAAAAAAATCAGACTAATCTTACACCGCCTCATCCCATAAACCCCTCATTAACTGAATATAACGCCACCCACCTCATATACCTCACACTAATCTGGCTGTATCGAGATTCACAAACCCCGCCCTAATCTGACCCCACCCCTAGTTCATAAACCCGCCCTAATCTGACATCACAGTCTTCTGATTCTTATGTATGTGAGCTAAATTACACCTCTATAAAGTAATCCTGATGTCTAGTGCTTTCCCTTTTTAAATCTATAACACCACGTTAGGAGAGACTGAAGTGTGTGAAAGCGTAAGCTCATTCATTTGATTTAGCACCCATTAACTTACATCTTAATGCAGTTATTCACTTTTCAAGAACCTGTAAATGAACTGGAGAATATGAGTGTTACCTGTGTCCGTTCAGAGATGCGTGGTGCAGAGGTGTGTATCCTGAGCCGTCAGCACAGTTCACATTGACGCCTCTCCACATACTGCAGAGGAGAAGAGAAGATCAATCAGTACAGCTCTGTAATAAGACATCAGTACAAAACTACTAAACATCTACAACAAAACCATATACCGCAGATATACGGAGTTATTTTTGTACAGAGTTGATCTGAGAGCTGATACAGCAGAGTTTGAGTACACCACACTCATGCCAAGATTGCTATGGGAATCTCCTGTTTCTCACGATCTTCACAGGACCTTAAATGCTGCTTAGAGAACACACAGACACATTTACCTTAAAATCTAAATGGGGAAATACCACAGATCAAGGGTTTTCACTTTTTGTTGCCAAGAACCCCCAAATACGATAAAATTGTGAAATAAAAACATCTACTTATATTAGTACAAACTATTCCTGAATGAATGTCACAAAATAAGGAGAGATTCCATAAAAAATATGTAAATTTGTTTGTTTTATTTCTGTTATTATCATCATCAGATTATTTGTATTTTTATTTCTATTTGTATTTCTACTTTTTTTTTTAAAGCAAGGGCTATAAAATCTTAAGACAAAATACAAAAAAATACAGCTGTTGATAAAATCCTCATGATTAATCTTACAAATATCAAATTCTATTATCAGAAATCTGTTACAAATATTACATTAAATATAATTAATATAATAATACTTAATAAACACATGAACTATGACAGCCCTAATAATATATTTTTTGATTATTTATAAATCTGTTTTCCAACTGAGGGTGTTCATGAATGTCCTGATAGGTTTTGTCAGATTTAGTTCAATTTTTATCCATTTTAATCCCCAAACTATGGAAGCGCAGTAAGGTGTTGCATATTTCCTTGCAAATAAATAAATAATCACACGGTGATGGCAGAAAAACATAATTTATTATCCAGTAAATATTTGTTGATAAACGTAATTTATTCTCCAATTCAAGAATAAACCGAAAGCACACTGGTTTCACACTGAGAATTTGTTTCAAGATTAATGATTTATAGTTTAATCAAGGCAGAGGCACGCTTTTAGTTACTTTCTCTCTATTTCACAAGTGTTAATGCCTGAGAATAGTTGCAACCGAAGTCCATAACTAGAACATGAGCAGTCAATAGCACTGATGTCTAGACTGATAAGAAGACTCACCCCAGACAGACATGAGGAGGACTAAGGCCACGACCTGCCATATGACTCACAGCATGACTGACCAATCACAGGACAACAGGAAACACACACACACACACACACACACACACACACACACACACACACACAGGG
>NW_015552565.1:641376-649352 GCF_001515605.1 Sinocyclocheilus anshuiensis
ATACACACACACACATTTAAATGTATATATATTTGACAATTTAAAATAACAATCTAACAATTTAAAATAACTGTTTTCTATTTTAATAAATTTTTAAATGACAAAGCTGAATTCTGAATTTTCAGCATCCATTACTCCAGTATTCAGTGTCACATGATCCTTCAGAAATAATTTTAATATGCTGATTTGCTCCCCAAGAAACATTTCATATTATTATCAATGTTGAAAACAGCTGTCTTGACTATTATTTTTTTTCTCATCTTTGATGAATAGAAAGTTCAAAAGATTTTGAAATAGAAATATTGTAACATCAAAAAAGCCTTTACTGTTACTTTTTAATGCATCCTTGCTATATAAAAGCAACTTTTTTCCCAAACTTTTGAAGTTCTGAGAATGTTTTATTAAGACAGTCGTTTGATATTTTTGACTTTATGACAAAAAGTAATAAATAAACATCATTGGCCCATTACTGCAAGTGTGATTCGGTTTGATTTTATCAATTACGTGATCATCAGTCAAATTATTTTCTGGTAGGCTAATTGACAGAAGCTGCCATTAGATCTGAACTTACACTGATCCCAAAACATTCTTTAAACATCAAGCATACAAAGCAAGTACTCATTCAGCAGAGGTCATGGTCTGCAATAGTGCGAATGTGATGTGGCTGGATTAATGTCTCACGTTGATAATTCTGGTGAGACAGAAGGTTTAAGATAAAAGCATAATATTGGGAAAAACGGGAATGAAATCTGAGCATCAGCTCAGAGCAAGGGAAAGCCCTGCCTTTACTGCAAGCCTGTGACTCATCCTGTGTATGGAGAGCACCAGGGTGCTGCACTGCATACAGTATATCAGTATTACCCAACCTGCCACACACACACACACACCCATGCACACAGCAGCGCAGAACTAATTGGCTCGGCTACACACTCTGGAATCTTGAGTAGTTGGAAGCGCATGAGGGAGGGTTACTGAAGAGGAGGATATGAATAGACGTGGAGAACGAAAGAGAGAGAGAGAGAGATGCTCAAATAAACTCCAACTGAGCATCAACAATTGCTCTCTAGACACGCTGTTACAAAAACAAACTTAAAATATCTCACACTGGCAAACCACACTAAAACACTATGCATTCTTTTAGACACACACACACACACACACACACACACACACACACACAAAAGCTAGATATCAATAGACATTACAATGGTCTGCAGAAACAACATTACACAGAGGAGCATGAGAAAACTTCTTAACCTAATTCAAAGGACAACAGCTAGAGAGAGACCAGAGTTATCGGGACCCTTTAAAGGAATATTTTGATTTCAGTATAACTCAACTCAACATAGAAAAACATTCTGACTCATCGCTCACTATATTCTATATATTAATCAATATTTAATAATGCAAATATCATAAATTATTAATTAATTAATAAACAAGTTGGGGGAGGGGACGGTCAGACCGTGTGACATTTTACAATCTGAACTAATCTTGCCATGTCATATTTTAAGAGACTTCAGGGGTCCTCTCTATGATATAATTTCCTGTTATTTAGGTATTTAGGTATTTATTTCTTTATTTATTTATTTGTGGTTGCACTACATGACTTTGATTTGGCAGGCAAATGGATTTAGCTCATTAAGCAATGAAGCAAAATAAATAATAATAGAAGATTATGCAAAACTACACCAAAAGTTAAACGTTGGTAATATAATATAATATAATATAATATAATACACACACAAAAGCTAGATTTATACACTAACACTACTGTTAAAGGTTTTATTTTTTTGGTAAACGAATTCTATCATGCTCACCAACGCAGCAGTCGTATTGTAAAATATTATTACAGTTTATAAAAATAAGTTTTCTATTTATATATATTTTAAAATGTATTTTATGAGGACAAACTACATCCCATGACAAAGTAATTTGTTCAACAGCAATTACTCCAGTTTTCTGTTTCACATGATCCTAATGTGCTTATTTTCTTGGTGCTCAAGAAACTGTTTACTACACAGTGAATGCATTATAGTTCCCTATATGAGGAAAAAGTGACTGAAACTGAAAAGAGTGTTGGACATAAATACACAGATGATATTTGTATGACATTAACAAACAGGTTGCATCCTGAACGAAGAAAAAATCTTCCTGGCAATCAAATCTTAACATTTAAACTGAAATGCATTTCAGATTTAATCAGATTTAAAACCACATCTGGATAACAATTTTAAGAACTGGATTCCATGTAGTTTCTTGCTGTTCAGAAAACCTGCTGACACAGATTTGATGTCCTAAATTATGTACTATACCAGGGTTGGCGAACGTCGGTCCTGGAGAGCCGCAGCCCTGCAGAGTTTTGCTTCAACTATACACTGTGTACTTATGCTACACGCTATGTATGAATCTAGTGTATGAAGTGGAGAAGAGTAGCATCATCTCAAACTGAACAAGCATTCAACATTTTCTAGTCAGCCTCATTAGCATATTTCGCCTCTACTCTTCTACTATTAACTGAAAGCTATGACTGTTGAGTGTATGGAGTGCACTGTCCAACATTCAAAATGTTGTTTTTTTAGTACGTCATCCGGATACATAATAGTGCACTAAGCCTATTTTTCAGTGTTAACGCAATGCTCACACTACTACACTGAAAAAAACAATAAGTAGATTTACTTAATTTTTATTTTGCAAGTTTTTGCACACATACATTTTAAGTAAAATTTAATTATTGAATTAAGTAAAATATACTCAACTAAGCTAGGTAAATTTAGCAAAGGATATAAGTAAATTTAACATGGCCAGTTAAGAGTTTGATGAGTAATTTCTACTTAATTATTTTGTTAAATATGCAATACTCAAGCACATTTCCCTCAGTTACAGTTAAAAAAACCATGCTATTAAAGCATATGGTTTATTTGCAAACATGTACATAAGCAAGTAGCTAGCTTGTTGTTATTTGAATATAATATATTATGTCCCCTCAATAAAATTATTACCCAAATGAACAGGTAATAATAGAAAATAATAATAATAGAAAAGAGCTAACACAATCACAAACATTGCAATCTTTTCATCTAGCGACAAAGCCGTTCATTGTAACACAGTGGCCGACAGTGGCTGAAGGTTTTTATGTAGTATTTACTTCACCACAAAATTATTTGTATCAGTGTAGGCAAAAAATAGTGAAGAATAGTGCAGATAAATCACACAATTTGCTTATCAATGCTGACAGTGCAGGACATGTTTAGGCACTGTCACATGTACCATTGTTCACATTTGTACCGAATGTTTGCAGACAAATTCATTTTAACAGAAATCCACACAATTGTGAATTTCACTAAAGATTTTCCCACACAGATTTTGCAACAGGTTCAAGTTGGTCATGGGAATTTGCCTCACTGACCAAAAGAAAGCTGCTTGGTTTGAAAGTGACGTCATACATCAGCACTATTTGCAATAGTAATTTTTTGGCCAAAATGAGACTGCACCTTTCAGTACCAAAATATTTAAAGGAATACTTCACCCAAAAATGACAATTCTATTAGCATTTACTTACCCTCAAGTTGTTCAGTGGGGACCAGCAACTGTTTGGTTACCAACATTTTTCCAAATACCTCCTTTTATGTTCAGCAGAAGAAAGAAACTCATACAGGTTTAGAACAACTTGAGGGTGAGTAAACATTTTTATTCTTGGGTGAACTTCCCATTTAATACTAATACAACAGTAACAGACATGCTTGCTTTAGAATGCACACACACTCTCAACATCCTCAAAAACAAAGTTCAAACCATAACATGAGGATCCTGCATTCTGATTGCTTGGATCGGCCCATATTGTTTGAAGTGTCTCAATCAGATTGTGCATCAGATTGATTGGCAGGGTCTGCCGATTCCCCTCTCCTTTCATTTCCACTGGAGGATAATTAAAACCAGACACGAGCAATCAATAAGCGCACCGTACCCCGAGGGCACAGGAAATGCACTGATGTCATTGATTCTCCCATGAGACCTCTGAGCGTTATTGGGCGTGTGTTGCCTCCTTATGAGAGATCACAGACATATGAACTCTCTCGACAAAGTCTGGCACGATTCAACTTGCCGTTAATTAGACCTCGTCAGATCTTTCACGTCTACCTGCAGTCTGTTTCGTAACAAGCAGTCATTTCTCAGTACAATCTGATTACAGAAAATCGCTTTGATTAATGCTGGAGCAATTTGTTGTTACATACATCATCAGTGTGGGAAACCTGACACAAGCGCACGCACACTCAGCTAATACATCAGCCCACGAGGAAAGTTCCTATGTCTGTGCGTGTGAATGTGTTAAACAGATTTTGTATATGCAGTGCTGCCAAACGATCTGAGCAGAAGCTGAATTTAGATTTTAACAAGCTGCTCTCCATGTAAGCAAAGCTTAATCGGAAAGCCCAACACAAGGGAACAGTATGAATCCCTCAGGATCTCCTTAATCTCTACTTGAAGGACAAATGATGACTAAACAATACAAGAGTGAGTGTATAGTAAGAACACAAGTGTATGTGTGTGCTTGTGACGTCTGTGTTAAAGGCCAGTTGAGAGTAGAGTGCTGTATATTCTGTGGTTCTCGCCAATGTTTGACCGCTGCTATCCCACAATGCCTGCTGCCTCCCTGACCAGCAAGTCACAAATGTGCTTTACTTTGGTCCACTATATGTGTTTAAGTAAGCTGTCTAGCAACACTCTCAGAAAAAAAGGTACAAAAGCTGTCACTTGGGGCAGTACCCTTTCAAAAGGTACACATTTGTACCTTATTTACCCCTAAAGAGTGCATATTTTGTACCTTCAAATTATGTAATAGTACCTTAAGTGTACATTTTAGTACTTTAATGGTAAGTATTTGTACCTTTTGAAAAGGTACTACCCCAGTGACAGCTTTTGTACCTTTTTTCGGAGAGTATATATTTTCTAAGGCAGAATCCCAAGTAACTCCATCAGCCACTCAAAGTTACTAATGTTGCTAAGCTAACAGTGTGATACTTTAATAAATATTAAAAATACATAAACACATACATTAGGTTAAATAGGCGAGTTTTCATTACATTTTACTATTATAATAAATGTTTTTAGTACTGAAGGCTAAAATGTTTGTACTAGAGTTTTTAATATTGCAAAGCTAACAGTGTCAGTAGCCTATTTGTGCAAGTACAAAAATACATATAAACACGTACTGTAGTGTACAGTATAGACTGTGAAGCTGACATCATGCAATGTTGTACTCTGGGTAACTGTTTTGTTTAGATGCCATAATAGGAGGATCACACTACCTTTCTGCTAGTGAGTTTAAGGCAGTGGTTTGATTTTCTGTCATGACTGTGAAAAATGTTGCATTCTTGCTGTATTGACAATTGCCATAGCAATCATCGTTCAGGGAGAAAACTAGACAATGTAATACATTTTTTTGCCTTTTCTATGTGTAAAAACAGGAAGGGGAGCAGGTTGAGGTGACGAAGATGCCGGAGAGCAAATCTATTAAAAATGTCACTGATTAAACCCACTGTCTATCACTCAATAACATAATCACATTGCTAAGTGTTTTTGAAAGTTTTGTATTGTGTTTAGTTTAATAATTAACATTACCTTAGTGAGTATGACTTTCACAGTTTGTCGCCTTGTGAATTAGCAAAACATGCACACAGCCATTACAAAACTGTTCACAAGCTTCTAGGGATTTGATTTTGGTTGTCTTGTGTTGAAATAAATATAGAGAGAAAAAATCCACAGTGTGTCGTGTCTTGTCAGCTGAATTTAACCCGCAATCTCTGTTTCCCCTCCGTGGCAATGGAAAAGCGAATATTTACAATGACAACAAAACAACTGCAGTTAAATTTGAACGTTTGCAATAGAGAAATGGATCGACACATTTTTATTTAGACTTTTCTACCGTGTGACGGCTGAGGCCGTAGTGAGCGCCCAGCACGTGACATTGTTTTCATGAATGACTATGAATGATTTCTGAAAAATCATGTGACCCTGAAGACTGGCGTAATGAACAATGAAAATTCAGTTAATCACGGGAATAAATTACATTTTAAGAATAAAATAAACTAAAATTCAAAATAAAAAATAAAAAACAAAATCACTATATTTTTGATCAAATAAATGCAGCCTAAAGAGGCTTCTTCCAAAACATTAAAAAACAGCCCCAACCTTTTGAGCAGTAGTGTACATTTTGCCACATAACATAACATTTTTCACTAGTTCTTATGCATTCTCGAATTGCCTTCTACACCAAGGATGGATGAGACACTGGATTTTGGCAGCATAATTATGTTGTCCATCTTTTGAAATAGCTTTATCATTGGGAGTACGCCAGTGACACCAGGCAGCCTAGATAGGCAGCTCACTAAATTTCGGAGCAGAGCTTCAGTGTTTTTGCACTGTGGGTTCTTTATATAAATAAGTGTGAAACAAGCATACATCAACAACCTAATTTAAATCACCAGCATAAACATATAAAAACACAATTTGCTGATGCACTGAACTGTAGTGGACATAAGCGCTTGCCAGACAATTAAACTCCAGGGTCTTAATCTGGATTTAGCTTTGATCTACTGGAGAAGAAAGTGTGAAAGAAGAACCTGGTCTGACCACACCAGGCACTTATAAGTCTGACCTGACCTTATCTATTGATTAGTGATCTGATAGATGAAGAGAGCATGCTCTCGCTCGCCTCTGCTTTTGGTCTTAGCGTCCATCCTGTCGAGGATCAAACGGATGGTTCTCCAGGGCATCAGTGGGGTCAGGCATCCATCACCTCGCTGTAGTTACGTACAGTGACCTGGAGACTGATTACTGGGAGTGATCCAGATCATCATTTAGTCACAGGCAGCCAGTTAGATGTCCTGACATCCTGTCTGCTTAACAAAGAACTTATCTGAGCAATTACAGGCCACAAGATGATACATATACATAAAACAGACACAGTCATGGCTATATATGGACTCTGTTATGCTGTTGCATTTCTAAAACAAGTTTTGCTTCTCTAAGCACGCATGTAAACGTGTTTTTGTATATGCATAAATATCAAAAATAACAATGTTGAAGCATCTTACACCTGTGTGCGCCTCTGTGCCATTCACTATGGTAACCAGCTGACAGCAGAGGCATGATGGGATAGACGTTTGAAGGGGGGATGTTTGTAATGAGAGCTGCCGTGTGGTTTCTTCACATCCTCTTCCTCCTCCGAGCGCACTACTGCCATCAACACAATACAGACCCATCACATCACAAACACACACGTGTCACCATACGTCACACACTCAATAGTGTCTTACCAATATAATAAACAGCCAATATGAATAGAAGATGTTACACTGTCTATGGCACAGGAAAATGTGTCAAAATGAGCCATCTAGGAAGGGAGCAACGATTCTGTATTGATATTCCGAATAGCAACATGGCTGTGAATCGGAAGCCGAGTGCCAATGTGCTGATACTCGGTGAAAAAAGCAGGGTTGAGCGTGTATTGTTGCTTTTATACAACAGTACAATAAACAAGAAGTTGTTATTGAACAACTTACATTTTAGGCACACTATTGCCAGTTGTTTTGTCTGTTTTTGCTGCACCAACCCGAACCGTTCCAAACAAAGCCACAGAAGAATAGAATAAGTCTCCGAACAACACGGTAGTGGTGTTATCAGTTCCTGAATCAGCGTTCAGAGAATCAGTTGAATAAACGATTCAGTGACTCAATGAAATGCTAACTTATTTAATTCCTGAATGAATCAGCGTTTTTGAATGAATCATTTAAATGAAAGATTCAATGATTCACTCATAAAGACTTGCCACCACCTACTGGCTTGATGACGTAAGCTGCTGAAAGAGTAACTGAAAAATATATGAACTATTAATGTATTTATGTTTTCAATATATATTCTTATTATTTTTAATTTTCTAAAGTACGCATATATCTATCTATCTATCTATCTAT